>NW_027527929.1:121123-195196 GCF_008692635.1 Crocuta crocuta | reverse complement strand
GCAGGTGGCGTCTGTCTGTGTTTTCTCTGGTGCTGAGAGCAGGTGGCTCCCTGTGTGTCTGGTGGAGCTAGCTTAGAAAGGTGGCCAGCGTGACCACATGTGCACAGCCAGGTAGGAAGAACTCACCCTAACAGTGGGCAAGAGAAAGGAAGGTAAATGAATGTTCATATTTGATGTTAAAATACCATAGTTTTATGCTATTGCTTCAGAAATATTTAGAGATTTTATAGTTTTTTTTTGTTTATTTTGGTGACCTAATCATTCTATAGAGTACCTATAAAATTCCAATTAAATGGTGTCTAAAATTTAAAGCAGCAGTCTACAGGCAAAGCGCCAACGTTTCTTTTTTTAAAAGATATTTATGATACCATCTAGAATTTAAAAATCAACTGGAAACTAGGCTTAATTCTGTTTAATATTTTATATGATTGGACATCTTAAATCAAAAATGTTTCTATTTTATAGCAAGCAATTCTGTGTTTATTCAAAACCATAATTCTACTGTGATGTGAATGGAATGACTTTATATGGCTTTCATTGTGTTGGTTTAAGTGCTAAACGACCACGTTTCAAATTAAAGTAGTATTTTGCCGATCGAGGTAGATACCTAGATGAAAAATGAAAGAAGAGATCATTTTACTGATTGTAAAGTGTTTATTTAAAAAAATGTTCCTTTGGTTTTTTTAGGGCTGTGAAAAAAGTAATTTTTTCAAGAGTTTAAGATAGTTTTCTGGGATTGGAATTTGTGCCTATGGAATTTTTGGAGCAGCCTAAGCTACCTGTTAGCTTGATATGTGTGCTAGAAAACTTTCATTATCATGTTTTGTGATATGTAATAAATTCAGGGTGCTGTGCTTAAGCTTCATTTCAGTTCAAGTTTGGGAACATCTGTTTCCCTCATTCCCAGACCTGACAGACACCCTATTCCCCCATAGCCCTCCGCCCCATCCTTCCCCAGATCCCACACGAAAGAGTCAAGTCAGGCCCTGACTCGCAGAAGATGTGCTTCTTCCTGCGTGGAGCAAACAAAACATAACCATGAATTCTAAACCTCTGCTTTTGTGTCGAGGGAGGGTGGTGCTTTCTATCCTCCTTTGATGTCTCTTTAATAAATATGTTGTCATTATTTGTCCTTGGAAGTGGCCTCTTGAGCTGCCTCTCAGTTTTCTCCATGATTTATGTCACAAACAAATTCTCTGTCCTGTGTCTGTTCACCACTCTCCTGATCTCGTGTACCATTGAAGACATGCTGGAGACCGTTTATGTTTTTATGATGCAATTATATTATATGTGTATTTCAGTGAAATGTCAACCCGTCAACAGAGGATGATGTTAAAAATTGTCCAAATAAATAGTTTTCTATTTCTTTTAATCAGACCTAGTCCGATCAGTTGAATGACAGTGAACAGGATTATCTGTTGTTTTTCAAACTCAGGAGTGTTTCCTAGACCATGGTGCCTTGTGGCGTGCGTTCATATGCATAATTTACCTGGGGGTGTTGACTTAGTGCTTTGTCACCTATGTTTATTCTGTGGACAAGGCAGTGGGTGTCTCAAACCTGTTCTTTGACTTGGGAGCCTCAGGTCTGTGATCGCCCTTTCCTCCCAGTAACTCAAAACCAGACAGCGAAACCCTGACTTAGCTCACCTTCCCTTGATGGCCATGCTCTGGAAGATACTGAATGGATGAGCCACAGGCTGTTTGATACTGCTGGGCTTGACCTTTCTGCACATGCCTGCAGCTCTGTGTGAAGGAGCTTTCCCCCACTTGATGTTAGAGTTGCCTTTTTGCTGTTTCCAAGAGAATGGCAAGTGGGTCTACCTCCAAGCCAGATGATCCCGCTAGCTCAAATGTGCTGGACCTGGGGATCTGAAAGAGGGAAAGTGTGCGTGTGCATATGTGTGAGTGTGTTTGTGTATGTGTGTGCGCATGCATCTCATGCCTGTGGTCAGAGGGACAAGAGAGTGAGAGGCAGCCTCAGTGACCATACTGCAAACTGTTCTGGGTTTGGCCCCAACACGTGTATCTTTCCGCTACAAGACCACAGCATTCCTAGCCAAGAACCTGAGAGCTCTGAATCTGGGCAGCTCTTTCACCCATAATTCATGAAATGGAGACAGTCCCTGCTCCTTTATCCAAGGAATGGATCAAACCAGACCTAGCCTGGTATACCATTTTGAATAGCATCATCTCATATGCATGAGGCTGTTTTCACAGGAGTCTTTTAAGAAATTCCTGTAGGACTTTACATCCTAATTACTGTCACCATCAACGTCTGGAGACCAGTTCTGAGCACTCCCACCCTCGGGGGCACCAGCCCTATGGGATCTGGCTAGACATAGCCGCCATCCCCACCGTCTCCTCCCCTCCCTACTCACACTACTGGGGGTCATGAAGGAGGGGCCAGGAGGTGGGCCCCTCCCCCGATGACCTGCCTCTAGGCCAGTGCTCCCCTGCCAACCACCTTGATGTGGAGTGTTAACTACAGATGTGGCCCCCATACAGCTGGGGTTCATGCTCCAGTGTGGCTGCTGAGTTGGAGGACTGCCAGCAAATGAGGGGGTCCTGGCCGAATATAGGACAGGTGGGTTTAGGCCTGGCGGCAGGGAGGAAGTAAGTCTTTCTGTGGAAAAGGATAAAGTAGCTGTAACGTCCCTATTAGTCTTTGAAGTCAGCATGCTCTTTTTCTTCAAATTGATGATCAAAATATAATCTTTTCAGAGCCAGCAACTCCACTTACCATGTACATAGCATAAGCACCTCTAATGTTTCCCTAACAAAGTTGAGAACAAAAGAAGGGCTCCTCCCAGGGCCTGTCCCAATGGAACCCAGTGGAACCGGGCCCAGTATAAGGTAGGCCAATTGCGAGAGGCTTAGGAAAAGGAGTATGTCTGTGAGGGCCAAGGAGAGGTCACCTGGTGGGTCCTGCACAGCCCCCAGAGGCTGGTGAGCGCCTTTCAATGTGTTGTGGTCTTCAAGAGGATGAACCAACTGTTGGCAAGTTCTTGGCTTGACCCCAGGCTATAGGCCGGGGCACCACGGATGGCCATAGAGGCTGGCACTGCACAGCGGCCCAGGTCTGTGTGCATGTCAACCCATCTCGTCATGGTCCTGAGTGTGCTGGTGACTGCAGTGTGCGGTGTCCCTCCCTCGTTCCCATGGCTTTCTAGCAGAACCAATGGCCCCAGTGGGTGCTCGGTCTGCACTTGGACTTAGGTCTCCTTGTCCTGGACACAGCCAGTGAGTTCTTGTAGCATGGCATGGTTGTGTTCCTTGCCCTCTCTGGGGCTCTGGGAGAGGACTCTGCAGGCCTTCCTTCTGTCATTTAGATGTGAGCACGTGCTCTTGGCCATGGCAGACATTGCTCCCTACAAGTGTGGGTATTTGAGAAGGAGGTTACTGGGTTGAAGGCCTCAAGCATCCCAGCCTAGGACCATCTTGAATTCCTGACCACACCCTTCCGCCCTGGGGCTTCAGGGACCCATCAGTCACATTCACACGAGTAGTCAGTTCCCCAGGTTGCCTTTGGAGAAACTTCACTTCCCACAGCTGAATCAGGCAGGAGCAGAGCCAGGATCCAGGCCGGGCCCAGCGCGTCCATGTTGTCTAATCCGTTTTGCCATTTGTGTTGATCTAGGCAGGATTAAGGACACTGCATGACATTGGGCCAGAAATCCGGCGTGCTATATCATGTGATTTGCAAGATGACGAGCCGGAGGAAACAAAACGAGAAGAAGAAGAAGATGTATTCAAAGTAATTATTCCACGCCTAGCTACACACTGGCCACTTGGAAATAGTAGGGCAGGACTCCAGTTTGGGCAGTCGGTGATCCACAAAAGAGCCTGGAGAATGCAAAGCAGCCCCCGGGCCTAGAGGGGCTACGGACCACGCTCTCCCCACAGCAGACCTTCAGCATTTCCTCTAGGGCCAGGCCTGCTCCTTTCCTGAGCTCACCCCTCTGGCCCACAGTGGCAGCTTCAGAGGGACTTGGCCGTGGCCGCCTGGCCAGTATGGCCGAGTGTCCTGCATTCCGCTAGCAGCTGCCTACCTGCACTACCCCCTTCTTCCCTGGGCCAGCTCTTTGATCTGCCAGCCAGCCCCCAGCCCCTCAGCCCTGCCCAACCGCAGCCAGCCAGCCAGCCCTGCTGGGTTATAAGTCACCTGACTTTGGAGCGACTGCAAGAGCACACTCGCGTGACAGCCAAGAGCTTGCTCCTCAGCTCAGGAATCGGTAACCTTCCTCATTTCAGGGGGGACCAGCTGCCACGCAGACACATTCACCCTGATCTGTGAGAAACTCAGATTGTTTTTACAGGGATCCTACGGAGCTTACCTAGAATTTGTTTTTCGTGTAGAAAAAGTTACCTAACATAGCTAGCCTGCATCAAATACTTGTTAAATTACCTGGTGTTGTCTCCCATTATTTTGCAGAGAAATGGTGCCCTGCTTGGAAACCATGTCAATCATGTTAATAGTGATAGGAGAGATTCCCTTCAGCAGACCAATACCACCCACCGTCCCCTGCATGTCCAAAGGCCTTCAATTCCACCTGCAAGTGATACTGAGAAACCGCTGTTTCCTCCAGCAGGAAATTCGGTGTGTCATAACCATCATAACCATAATTCCATAGGAAAGCAAGCTCCCAGCTCAACAAATGCCAATCTCAATAATGCCAATATGTCCAAAGCTGCCCCTGGAAAGCGGCCCAGCATTGGGAACCTTGAGCATATGTCTGAAAACGGGCATCACTCCTCCCACAAGCGTGACCGTGAGCCTCAAAGAAGGTCCAGTATTAAAAGGTAACCTTTAAAACGTGTTTGCACTTGGCAATGTAGTGTGTACCCAAGGCAGTTCTTTTTCCCTGTACTCTGGCACACATGGGAGATTCCCAGGAGGTATTTGCACTAGAACCTGGGAGTGCTGTGATCTCACAGCCTCATCAGGTACTAGCCAGTGATGCACTCAGAAGATAAAGGGCCACCAGGCATCCAAGTGGGATGCCCCTTGAAACAGCAGCAGTACAAACTCTACTTTTCTCAGTGATGCCAACACACTTGGGGACAGGCGTTGGCAAACTTTGTAAAGGGCCAGATGGTAAACATTTTAGGCTTTGGGCACCGTACAGTCTCCATCGCAGCCACTGAGCTCTGCTGCTGTAGAGAAAAAGCAGTCACAGACCATGCGTAAATGCATGGGTAAAGCCATATCCCAATAAAACTTTATTTAGGTACTGCAATGTGAACTTCATATAATCACATGTGATGAAATATTTTTCTTCCTTTGGTTTTTGTTTTTTGTTTTTTGTTTTTTTTTTGCAATCCTCTAAAAGTATAAGAACTGTTCATAGCTCATGGACAGTATAAGGCCTATAAACCATAGTTTGCTGACCTTTGCTCTAGGGACTAGCCTGATATCTGCATTTTAAATTTTGTTGGAAATGTTTAACTTTTATCTTCTCCCTCCCTCCCTCCCATGTTATGCTTGTCCTGGATAGAACCCGCTATTATGAAACTTACATTAGGTATGTGCACACTGCCTGTGTTTGTGTATTAAATACTCTGTGTTGTAAATGTGACCGACCGGCCTCAACGCTGAGGGACGAGAGCCTCCTTAGATGCAGCTTCTTGGGGCTGTGGACTCCAGGAGCAGAGGTAGCTGCTCCTTTGTAAGCAAATGAGCTCTCAGGTCCATAGGTGTGTAGACTGTGTCACCATCCAAGGACTAGTATTGATGCGCCAGCGTGCCCACGGGCCTCACTACAGTGTAGCTAGCGCCCACTGTGCACTTCCGGCTGCCCAGCCCTGGGAGGCCGGCCAATTCCTGCTGCTATATGAGTTCAAGTCTCTTGTGGGGACTTGATAAGAAAGTGACCCCAGTCTCCTGAAGACCAGGAACCAGGTCTTCTCTCTTTCCCCTGGAGCCCCTGACGTATGTGCAGTGTACCCTGCTCCACATTTGCTAATGTGGCTTGAATTGTGAGTGGGATGATCACTTTACTGGGAATGGGGAGGCTAGGTCTTTTGCTTTCATTATATCAAGTGAAACCAGCTGCTCAGGAACAGCTTGAGAGCTTGAACTTGGAGGGGGCATGGCCCTGTCTTTGGAGGGAGTTGGTGTAACAGAGCCTGGCTGGCTTTTCTGAGGACCAAGGCCAGGACAGTGGCTTTCAGGGAGAGAGCATGACAGCCTTGCCATGTGGGCAAGGTAGCTTTTGAAAACTTGGTGGGTGTCACACGTATGAGTCCCCGTGGGATACTGAGTCACAAACCCCTGTCCCTTTTCCTCGGGGTGGACACAGTGGGAAATTGGTTAGGGAGCCTCTTTGTTCCAGACCCTGAAGTCACACAGGCCAGGGTAGGAAGGATTAGAGCCTTTTCCATGGGACTGCTGATCCCTGCCGGCCTCTATGTCCATTTCTTTGTTCTGTTCCCCCAAATTACACCAACTCTTTTGGCTCCATGGCCCCTGGGCATAGTGGTTTGGCACCGGCATTGTGCAGGGTACTGAGAGAGAGATGTGCTCACACAAGGAGCCTGAGCAGTCCAGTCCCGGTACACCGGGGAGAAGCCAAGGGCTTGAGGTGGGGGTTGAGGGAGGAGAATGCTAGCCGCACACAGAGGCCTGGCTGCAGGAGGTGTCTGCCGCCTGCCTAGGCGCTCAGGTGCTCAGGCCCTGTCTCACAACTGCAGGTCTGACTCAGGAGATGAGCAGTTCCCAACTATTTGCCGGGAAGATCCAGAGATACATGGCTACTTCAGGGACCCCCGCTGCTTGGAGGAGCAGGAGTATTTCAGTGGTGAGGAGAGCTATGAGGAGGCCGGCTCACCGGCCGGGAGCAGGTGAGCGGCTCTGCAGCCCATTCTGATGGTAGGAGGCCTGGCCGTGTCCTGGCCCCGTCCCCTGAAGCCTCGGCCCGCCTGCACAACAGCTGGACTGCCCTGGGAAATGAGGCAGAGCACAGACTCTGGGCCAGAGGGAGAGCGGGAGCAGGAGAGACAGGGCCAGAAAGGCAGCACGGAGGCCGCTCTCTCAGACCACCTGCTACTGGGGCCCTGAATCTTCCGTGACGCCGAGGACTGCCTTGCTCTCAGCAGGTCCAGGGTGTTCAAGAAAGGTGGGGGAGGACTGTAGCGGCGGGTCTGTCCAAGCTGACAGACTAGGATCTGAGGTGCCCCTTACCCTCTCTTTTGGCCTTCTTGACCACCAGGCAGAACTACAGCTACAGCTACTACAACAGATACCCAGGCAGCAACTGGGACTTCGAGCGGCCTCGAGGCTACCATCACCCCCAAGGCTTCTTGGAGGATGATGACTCACCTGTTTGCTATGACTCCCGGAGATCTCCAAGGAGACGCCTACTACCTCCCACTCCAACATGTGAGGCCAGATTTTTTGTTTTGGGTGAAGCCTTCCAGAGAACAGTGTGCCCCTCCCCCTCCCCCCGGGGGAGTGTGAAAGATGTGGTCCTGCTGTGTTAGGGACTGTCAGCCCTCAAGACACAGGCCCCTGGTTGGAGACCCTATCGGCTTTCCTTTTTGTTCCATCCGTATCCTAT
Organism: Crocuta crocuta; assembly: GCF_008692635.1. Taxonomy (NCBI): domain Eukaryota; kingdom Metazoa; phylum Chordata; class Mammalia; order Carnivora; family Hyaenidae; genus Crocuta; species Crocuta crocuta. The sequence continues at coordinate 187,640 of NW_027527929.1, read as the reverse complement.
GTGATGAAGCTCGAACAACTTTAGTGCCCTTCTTGACTCTCTGAACACAGAGAAAGGCAGTGTGTGGTCTGTGTATGTAGTATGTGGCACCTGATAAGGGGCTTTTTGTGCATGTATCGTTGCCTTTGAGCCCGAGGTCCATCCTTTGAGGTAGACGTGATACGCACAATGTTGTTGTCAGGTCCTCTCTGCCCATGGGGTAACTGACCCTCAGAGAGCGGAAGGGATCAGCCCTGTGCAGAGCTGGACCTGAGCCCAGGTCTGCCCCACCATGCCCCACCCCTCTGAGGGCCACCTGGGGACTCTTGATGTCCATCTCTTCTCAGTCCCCACCAGGGAGTTCCCCTCTCACCTCCCCGTCCACCTATTTTTATCTTTGCCATGGGTGAGCCAATGCCATTGCTCACAGGGCAAGTTTTGGCCTTGGTGGTGGCTTCTAGGGTCAGCACCCCCACCCTGGGGCTGGAGGAATCCCATTCTACTGAGAAGAGGCAGGGTCCAGCCGCTCCCCACCTGGTTTTCCTGTGCAGGCAGCCTAAGCAGTGCTGCAGGAGATCTGGGTCGCCCCAAGTGAGGAACTTGGGCCAGGGTAAGAAATGTAGCAGTGGCCCCTGTCGGCTCCTGGCCGGGAAGTGTGATTTTGCATACGGGGGCATTTTGGTGATGGTCGCAAAATACCATTCCTGGTGTTTCTGAGGAGTGAAGCATATTTTCGAGCAGGACTCTAATCAGTAACCAAAAATAGCCAAGACACATGGGCTCCGAGTCTGCTAACTCTGTGTACAATAACAAGTGCGGCTGGGTGGCGCCTGGGGCCCTCTGCCTCTCTCCAGCTGCCACTGCCCTGCTGGGAGTGTAATCAGACCCATTTCCATGGTTAATATTTTATTCTGTGGCCCCAAACACATGCTGCTAAACAGAGCAATCCCGAACTCCATAAATACCGGATGACACACGCAGGTGAGGCCAGGCAGAGCCCCTGGCCCACGTGAGGACCACTGCCCTCCCTGGACCTCCCCGTTTCCCCTATAGTGGCCACATTAATGCCCACCATTCAGAGGCTCTGCTTTAGTGAAGCAGGAAGCTGAGCGGGCTAGAGCAGAAGCCCTTTTTATTTGTAAGGGCAAATAAATAAAACGTATTTTATTTGCTTTGCTGCCCATCAATTCAGACCTTGGGCAGGGAGGAGAACATGGAAGTCTTCAGCCTGTGTTCTCAGCTGCAGTGGGATTGCTTCCCCAGTCAGAGATGGTTGTGCACAGCAGATGAGATGATGGGTGTACATGGACTGTTTTTCAAAACCGAAAGGCACTACCCAAGTGAGAGGGCTGGTGGCTTCCTCTCCTGGCTCCAAGCCTCTGGCCCTTGCCATCTGATCCGAGGACGGTCCTAGAGGGTGTGCAGACAGGGGAGGCCCGTCCCCCTGTGTGGTGCATGGAGGACAGCAGCTGTGGTGCAGCTGTCTGTGTCCTTCATAGGCAACTCAACGAGGAGGAGGGGGCCCAGCATGCCCACAGGGGCAGAGCCAGCCAGGGGCTCAGCCCAGGCTTCCTGCACTTTGAGAGTAGAGATCAGAGAACCCAGTTCCTGCAGCTCCCATGTGTGGTCCCAGGAGGCTCGCCCCCATAGTTTCCCAGTACAGGAATTAGGGGTGTGCAGCATTTTGCTGGGGCATGAGAAATACCCGGGGAACTTAGAAAGCAGAGGTTGAAGAGACCTCGCTCCTGCCTCGTGAACTATCAGCGGGGCCCCCAAGCAGCGAGCCAGCGCCCTGGAGGGTGGAGCTGTTCCCAGGGCAGCCTGTGGCCTGTGCTTGGGGGCCTAGAATTCGGAATGACCTGCATCTCTTGTCATTGCTCAACCCCATGCGGGGGCCTCTCTATTTAAAGTGGGTGTTAATAGGACAGCCGGGGTCTTTATCATCAGAGGTGTTCTTTTCTATCTTCAGGGCTAGAGAAGCTGGGTCTTTCCCAACAAAAGAATTTGCTTCGTATCTGGCTGAGCTGGTAGTGAGTCACTCCCCTTAAAGCAGGTAGAGGCACGGGAGCGCCAGTGAGATGCCACGCCCCCCATAGGCACTTAGGGTGTCTGCAGGGTGAGAAGGCGGCCAGTCAGCAAGGAGCTGTAGGATTCTAGAATGACGCTGTGTCTTGGCCTGAAATGCTATGGTCCCACAACATATACACAGGGCTGGGGTTTGGACTCAGAACAGCCACACTCTGGAGCCTTTAGCTCTGCCCCATGAGAACCGGCTTTACATTTACAAGAAACCAGCTTGAACCTGTTAAAAACATCCTCTGGCCAGGCGGCTTCTTCAGCCTCCTTCTCAAGGTTCTGAGGCCTCACCTCCTTGATGCTTTCCCTCGGACCTATTGCTTGCTTCCTCTTGGGCTCTGCTGAACGTCCGGTGGGCCACCCTGACCCCAGCGCCCTGGGGTCCCCACTGAGCGCCTGGTTCACAAGTGCTCGTGTGCTTCACTTCTCAGCCCGCCGGACATCCTCCTTCAACTTCGAGTGTCTGCGCCGGCAGAGCAGCCAGGAGGAGGCCCCGCCGCCCCCCGCCTTCCCCCAGCGCACAGCCCTGCCCCTGCACCTGATGCAGCAGCAGGTGAGCTGGCCCACCTGGCCTGGACTCCACGGGCCCGACGGGCACCCTGCGTGGGACCCACCCTCAGGACACCCCCTTCTCTCTGACTGCCGGCAGCGGGAGGGATGGAGACAACCTTCACAAACACGCCGGTTCAATCCCGTAGCAACCCTGCCAAATAGATACAACCCGCTTCACAGATGAGCAAATGTCAGGGAGAGGGAAGTGGCTTGCCTGAGCTCACACAGGGGGTGTAGGACCGAGTTGGCATTTGAATCCGAGGCTGCCAGCTCCCAAAGCTGGGTTCTCGACCTTGGTGCATGCTGCATTCTTTCCCGGGTGTTGAAGAGGGATCTGGTACAATCCCTGACCCAGGGCGTGGCAACCGTTTGCCTGGTCCTGAACAATCAGTGCTGCCCTCTGTTTGCTCTGAGACCTTGTTCCTTCATTAAAGTGTGTCTCTAGAGCCCTCTGTGGGCAGGGCTCTGTGGCCTAAAGGGTGGGTGAGTACCACCCCAGCCCCAACCTGTGAGGGGCCTGTGGCCCAGGGAGCAGGACCCACCCACAGAGAGGTGGTTGGACAGGAGGGGCTCAGGGTCTGGAGCGAGGATGGGGCTGCAGCCCACTCACCTGGGGCTTTGCCTCAAGGACAAGAATATGGTACTTTTTCTTTCTGAAAAGAGCGCATCAGAGATGCTGTGCACTGTGTGCACGTGTCGGGGTGGGAGGCGTGCAGGGAGCACCCAGTCTGTACATTTGCAGAGAGCTAGCTCACCCTCCATGACAACACGAACGCTAGCTTCCACTACAGGTCTCGCTGCCAACTTTTTGCTTTTCTGCCTTTGGTTTTTATATTATAAATTTTTATTCATGTCCTATTTTACTACAAGAGGACATTTGGGAAGGCCCAGCCATCAATGCCACGAACCAAGTAGGCACAGAGGTCTACGCAGGCACACGTGTGAAAACGTCCTTCCCTCTGCTGTCCCGCCCCAATGAGGGCCTGGTCCGTGTGTTCACCCTCCCTCCCTCGGGTGGCCACGGCATCCAGGTGGGCCACAGGCCCTTGCTGTTCATAAGACCGGGCATCCTTGTGCCGAGGGGGTGCCAGGACGGACCTGCTGTGGTGCTGCTGCACGTGAGAGGGGCAGGGCCGGTGTCTGAGGCTTCCCAGAAGCCCCTGTGCCGGCCGCTGTGATGACTGGCACTAGAGAGAAGCAGCTGTGCTCCTTCCTGGGGCTGGGAATGGCTCATTTGCCCCGCATGGACTCGCATATTTAAACGTAGAGTGCCCTGGCTGGTATGTTCGCACACCACAGGGCCAATGTCTTCCCTAATTCTCCGCTGCTCGGCAGTAGTTTCATGAATTAGTGGCTGATTCCTACTTGCGAACAGTCATAGGCAGTGCGTTATAGATTTGGGAAAACAGAACAGACAGCTAGAACGCCAGATTTTACTGCCTGTGTCCTTTAAAAAAATTTTTTTTAATATTCATTTATGAGAGAAAGAGTATGAGCAGGATAGGGGCAGAGAGAGGGAGACACAGAATTCGAAGCAGGCTCCAGGCTCTAAGCTGTCAGCACAGAGCCCGACCTGGGGCTTGAATTACGAGCTGTGAGATCATGATCTGAGCTGAAGTTGGACGCTTAGCCAACTGAGCCACCCAGGTGCCCCTGCTTGTGTCCTTTTGAAGTCATTGTCAAAGGCTGCCTTTGTCCAGCGGTGCCTCCTGCTTGGTCTGTGTGAGGCCTGCGGCCTGCGGCCTGCACCTGAGGACCTCTGGCCTCCCCACCTCCCCTCTTCCCTCAGATCATGGCAGTTGCAGGCCTGGATTCCAGTAAAGCCCAGAAGTACTCGCCGAGCCACTCAACCCGGTCATGGGCCACCCCTCCAGCGACTCCTCCGTACCGGGAATGGACGCCGTGCTATGCACCCCTGATCCAGGTGGAGCGGCTGGAGGCCCTGGACCAGGTCAACGGCAGCCTGCCGTCCCTGCACCGAAGCTCGTGGTACACGGACGAGCCCGGCATCTCGTACCGAACTTTCACACCAGCTAGTCTGACTGTCCCCAGCAGCTTCCGCAACAAAAACAGCGACAAACAGAGGAGCGCAGACAGCTTGGTGGAAGCAGTGAGTATGCCACCCTCCCCCCGCCACCCTGCCACCCCGAGTGTGCCACGAATGGGCAGGCTCCACACAGCAGAGGGGGACCTGTGGGAGCAGTGGTGGTTGTGAGGGTGGGAGGCTCCAGAGCCCAGCTATGTCGCTTTTCGTCTGGATAGTGCCCACTGCTCAGAAGCAAAGGGGGGACGTACAGCACAAATAGACAAATCCCAGCACTGCCAGTTCTCGTGAAGCAGCTGTACCTAGGATTACACGTGCTGTGCCTGCAAACATTGCCAGCTTCTCCTGACATCTTTTTCCCCAGTGACGCTCTTGTTGGGCCATATGTAGTGTTTGAAGTCCGCGATGTCTTCAAAGCCATTTACATTGAGCTGTATATATCACGTGTGAGGTCTAACGAACAGGAAATCACGCTGAGCAGTTGAGGTGGCTCCTCTGTCATCCCTCCCCACCCCCAAAGCCTTGTAACACATTCACGCGATGCACTGCTCCTTTGTCTCGTACAGGTCCTAATATCCGAAGGTTTGGGAAGGTATGCAAGGGACCCAAAATTTGTATCGGCCACAAAACATGAAATCGCCGATGCCTGTGACCTAACCATCGACGAGATGGAGAGCGCAGCCAGCAACCTGCTCAATGGGACCGTACATCCCCGAGCCAACGGGGGTGTGGGCCCGGTCTCACACCGGCAGGACTATGAGCTCCAGGACTTCGGGCCAGGCTACAGCGATGAAGAGCCTGACCCCGGAAGGGATGAGGAGGACCTGGCAGATGAAATGATATGTATCACCACCCTGTAGCCCCCAGGGAGGGGCGGACTGGCCCTGGCCTCAGGTGGGGCGCCTGAGGGCCAGGGAAAAAGTGCCTCGTAGTTAGGAAAGTTTAGGCACTAGTGTGGAGTCCATATTCGATTAGACTTTTGTACAAGCGATGTCATGCCTCAAGGAAGCCATAAACCTGGTGTAGGGAACAGCCGCGCACACGTGCCCAGCCCCAGCTGTCGGAAGCAGCAGGTCCAGCCCTCTTGGGGAGGGCCAGCGAGGAGGCGGGACAAGCCCAGCCCACTTGTCCAGAGTGCTCCCGAGGCACTCACCCACGCCCACCCACCTGCTGGCACGGTGGGGACGGTCAAAGGTGATGACGATCACCACACCTGTGTCATTACCTCAGCCATCAGTCTAGCATATCATTCACTGGGCCCAGCATATCCATTTTTAAACCCTTTTCCCCCCAGTACACTGCTTCCTGGTTTCTGTTTAGCTGTTCTGAAACACAGTGTGTAAATCAGGACCCACCTACCAGCCGTCATCCTGAGAGGAGAGCAGGACCTTATCCACAAGGTTTGCTGTCACGTGACCCCAGTTTACGAGAGAGAACGTTGGTCAGTCGGTTTCTGGCTGTCAGGTTAAGGGCAACTGTAAACTGGAATAATCATGCACTCGCAACCAGGTAAACTTAGATACGCTAGTTTGTTTAAAAATTATAGATTTACTGTACATGACTTGTAATATACTCTAATTTGTATTTGTAAAGAGATGGTCTATATTTTGTAATTATTGTACCGTATTTGAACTGCAGCAATATCTATGGGTCCTAATAATGGTAGTTCCCCACTGAAATCTAGAAATTATTAGCATTTTTACTCGGGCTGTACAGAAGTAGAAGAAATAGAGCCAATTCTCCTTTATCCAATGAAAACTCTTTGGGGGATAACATTTTAAGTTCAAAAGAACTTGACGCTATAGAGATTTTTCTAAAATACTTTGAGTCGCTGTAAATCTACCTTTACCCAAGATACACCAGATGACGATTTAGTCTTGGCTCTGGGCGAGTGCTAGGATTTGAGGGCAGGCCTCTGGTCCACCGTGGGTTGCAACTTTCATTTTACTGACCCTTCGACAAGTTCATTACAGAGTAGGTCGGGCTGTTAGTCTGACCCTGTGGCGGTCACGGGGTGGTTTCCTCAGCTGCCCTGACTGACAAGGCTTTTTTGAAGTCTCTCCACCCTTGCTCCCTAAGGACAGCTGCCACTGCTTATCTTAAATAAGGAGTGGGGGGTGCGGCGGCGGGGGCAAGGCGATGATCTGTGGGATGAGAAGGTCACAAGTGTCCACAAATCGTATTGTTGCCTTTTTTTACAAAACATTGCTGTACTGTGTGTTCTCTCTGAGGGCTTTTATATGCAACTGAATGAGGGCTGAAGTTTTCATTAGAACGTACTCACAGCCTCACTGTACTTCCTGATGAAAACCCACTTCTGGACCATTAGACCCATCCAGGCTTCCTTTTGTTTTCAAAGAATCATGCCGGCTTTGTGGACTTACCTTGGCAGGGAGTCCCTGCAGTCAAAAATACAGGTAGCAGTTTTTGGTTCAAAATTTTTAAATATTACCTACACGACCTGTTAACGTTTTGGGTTTTGGGGTTTTTTTTTGTTTTGTTTTGTAAATAATGACACTTTGTTATGAACACCTTACAAACCTCTTCTTAGACATTCTTACTCCAGATCCAGGCAAAAACACTTCCAGGTTTGTAAATGACTCTTTCCTGACATAATTTTTTTTTTATTAAAATGCAAAATGTTCTTCAGAACAAAACTGTGTAATAATTTTATTGTGTTAGGGAGCTCTCCTTGCAAAGATCTGGTGCGGGCGGGTGCTCTAGCGCTGGAGGTTCTGTGACTGTGTAACTCTGTCTTACCCTCCTGGCTGGCTCCTTAATGCAGAAGGTAGCACCAGCTGCAGAGAGCAGTCTCTCCTAAAGGGCTAACCCCCCTGACCCCGTCATCTCTGCTGGCACTGTTCTTCCTGTGACTTAGCAGCCCAAATTGCCCTCCCAGGATGGGGTTTTCTGGTGCAGGCCACAATCATCTTTCCCAGTCAGGACTTACTTAAAAACTGGCATTTTTATAGGCTGTACTGCTCTTTACAGGTCTGCTTTAAGCCTGGTTCCCATCAACCATTAAATTGTTCTTGGTACAAAAAAAAATTGAAGTTGTAGAGGATGTGGTAGTGTTGTTTTCCTTTGCTTTAGGAAAGTTGTTTTAAGAAAGATTAAATGTCTCTCCTTTTGGGGCCCCCTCCCATTCCATAAAAATAGTACATTTGGTTTCTTGTGTTTTTCAGAATATCACAAATAGATAGATACGGCTGCTCTGACTTAACTAACAAACAATGAGCAGGATCCTCGTTAAGGGTCCTCTCTCTGGTTTCTATCTATCTATCTTGGCAGCCTGGCCAGATGGGGCTATTCCGTTTCGGAGTCTGCCCGAGGCTAGGATGCTTCTCGGTACCCAGGGTACACAGTGTGGGCTTTAGCTGCCTTACTGCCGACCCCACACTTATAAAGGGAACCAGGGCAGTTTATTTCATGTTATATTTTTTGGACCTTCAGTGTCTTTGCCAACTGCTTGTCTTCCTACAAAGGTTTCTGATGTTATGGGCAGTAGGTTCTAAAAACTGGCCAGCTAACAGAGCTCCAGCTCCCACCCCGACTCAAAACAGACCCCAGCTAGGCTCTCGTATGTTGACAACGTTTTTATTTCTCCAAAATAATATTCCTTCTTTCCTGGGGACCTCAGAGGGCAGGTGAGAGGGGAGAATGGGGAGCAGGCCTGGGGCCCTTGCCTCCAATGGGGCAGCGCCAGCGAGAGTGGCCTCGCAGACACCCTGTGGGGACGGTGGCGGGAGAGGAAACGGGAGATGGCCCGGGTCGCGGAACGGGGCCAGTGGAGAAGGCATGTGTTTGTTTTCCTCTAGGTTTTGTTTTTGTTTTCGAAGGAGAAGAGGATGTAGATATTAGATCTGATGTGAGGTTGGTAGAAACAGGAAATGGCCTTTGTGGGAAGAACAGGGTCTGGCTGGAGAGGAGACGCTATTTGAATTTATGGAAATGAGGAGTCCCACAGTCTGGCTTCCAGGACCTGCCATTTCCCGGTCATGCTGCTGGCGAGCGGCTCCTGTTCCCTCGCGGTCTGTCCTCATTCTACCAGGAAGAGCCTTCTGCTGATGAAGCCGCTTGAACCCATTCTTCAAAGTAGCCCATGTATGCCCAGAGCCCGCTCAGGTATATACACAGCTTTCTGTTACACTTTCTCAACCATTTTTTGAAAAGTACATTCTTCCATTTGTTAGGTATCCTGGGCTCTTTGCTAAGGGGGTGCCTTTCAGGCCCGAGTGCGGGCCTGATCTCGGTGGGGGGGGGGGGGGCGGCAAGGGACGCCTGACTGTGGCTCAGCCTCCCTAAACCAATGGGCACTTTCCTCCCCTCTCTGGCCTCCTCAGCCAACAGCCCTCCTTCTGAGGCCGAAGGTTCCCTCACAGCAATGGCACTTTGAGACAGTCCGCAGCTGTGACACGGGCCACTGTTCCGCTCCGCCAGACGCTGCATGCTCACCTGTCAAGCCAGGAGCTGCTTCAAAGCACATGATTCTGTCCTGTAGCTGAGCCCCAACTACACAGGGGTCCACCTTCACTTCTGTGGGGCCTGGATACAGAACACTCGCAGTCTCCTCTTTATTTCTACATCCGGCTAAACTGTGTGATCACATGGGACGAGGCTCGGTGACCGAGGGTGGGAGAGGGGCCTAGATGCAATCCAACCCCTGCGGATCACGTACCTCCTCTCCCCACAGGCCGTTCTGCTTACCTGACACACACCACACACACACAAACACACACACACACACACACACACACACACACTCTCACTTACTCATTCACTCACTCACTCACTCACTCACTCTAGAGGAGCAGCCACTGCCCCAGAGACCGAGGCCACCACAGGACGGAACAGCTACGTTGCCGGACTTACCCGCTCAAGGCAAGGTCAGCACGGTTACAGGCAGGCCTGGACCCCTCCACCCACCTAACTGGTTACTCACTGGCCCCAAGAACAGTGAAGTTGGTAGCTGCCTTCCTCTGCTCTTCCTCCATCCTTGCGGGTGGCTTCTAGGTGCTGAGGGTGATGGTTGGGGACCACAGCTGCCGGGGCACATGGGGAACCTCTCTAGGAGAAATCAATCTCTTGGCACATTTAGAACCTCCCTTGGGACAGAAAACCCAGAAAGATACAGGTAAGATTAAACCAGAGCCACTTAAAATTTGTCAAGGAAGCAGAGGTGTCATGGTTTTCTTCTTTCCATCTTCCTGGAAGGTCTTTCTCACAAATACAAGTCGTGGCTGTCTGGCCTCCAAACCACCTCGATCCACTCTGATCCTGGGGGGAAGCCTGGAACACCCCCATTTTCCTCCCCTCCTTGTTCTGGGTCTAGTACAGCAGCTTTCCATGGGACAATCCTTTTCTCCCCTGCTGTGTGGATGGTGATCTTGGAGAGCTTCCAAAAAATCCATCCAAAACGCATTTAATTTTCATTACACCTCGTGAGAACAGTCTGGCTAAGGCATCTCCATTCAAAAAGAAGTTACTAGATTACATTACTGGATTATAGAATTTTAAAGATCAAAGAGCTGTTTTAAATGCTTCTGGTATCTGTTTCTCCCTCCTCCCCAGAAACTCAAATCTTTGCCAATTGATTTTTTTCCTTCACGCAATTGCACTTTTACAGGATCAGGTACCTAGCGTGACCTGACCGCTTTTTCCATCAGCCTCGGCTCCATCCCGGTCAGTTCCTGTGGATGCCTGCGGAATACGAATCGGCCGGCCTTGTCTGCTGTGAGTCGCTTCCCCAGGGTGACAGGAAAGGGTCCTCTCAGGCTTGCTGCCTTGGCGTGGAGCAACGGTCTGGTCTGTAGGGTCTGCTCTGGGTTTCTAGGTTTCCCTGGTAACAGGAAAATCTTTTAAAATGCTAAATCATGAAACCTAGGGTAGTGAAGAGACTCTCTGGAAGCTTCTTTTGAACAAGGTCCAGAAATCTTCCCAGCGGGCTGTGTTTATTAGTAAGACCCAGAGCACTGGAGAGGTGGGCCCTCAGAGTGACCCAACAGGAAGTGGCATCGAGAAGCGCAAGGGAGGCCCGTGTTTGTCCCGGCAGGCAGCTTGCCGTCTGAATAGGGATGCTGGAGGCTTATGCACACCCCTCAGCTACAGCATGCAGCCTGAGACAGGGGATGCCCCCTACCCTGAGAACCGGGTATGGTCTAGCCAGCACCCAGCCTCTGGGCACAGCACCCTGCTCTGGGAGCAGCTCACCTTAATTAAGAGGGAGGTCTAGGAGAGAACCACGTCCCTCAAGTCCGACCAAGACCTGGACTGTTAAGACAAGGCCCATGGCAGGAGTTAGCCATCCTCTTCCACTGGCCTGCCCCCTGGTCCCCTCTGCTGTCTCTTCAGGAGGCAGGGGGAGGGGCCCACAGGAAAATGCTGGGGAAAAGAACCCTGCTTCGTTGTTCTGATACCGATCTCCCACCCTACGAGATTACCCATTCTCAGCCATCGAATCCTAACATTCTAGACAGTTTCAGGCAGGGGCAATGAGGGCAGGGACTGTTCTGACCCTCTTGGCTTGTCAGGAGGCTTCTCAGGCAGTGACTGCCTCAGCGCTGGGTGGCCAGGCTCCCGGGCTTATAGACGGGGACGTCCTTGTCCCAGAGCGCAGGCTGCCCCTTGATGATGTCGGCTGCTTTCTCTGCGATCATGATGGTGGGGGCGTTAAGGTTGCCGCTGACCACACTGGGCATGATGGAGGCGTCGACCACCCTGAGGTTTTCCACTCCAAGCACCCTGGTCTGTGGGTCCACCACGGCAGTGGGGTCAGAGGGCTGGCCCATCTTACAGGTGCACGAGGGGTGGTAGGCGCTGTCCGCTTTCGCCCGCACAAATGCATCTATCTCTTTATCTGACTGCACGTGGCTTCCTGGCTGGAGCTCTTTCCCCCGGAACGGTTCCAGGGCTTTCTGGGCAAAAATTTCTCTGGTTAGCTTCACACACTGTCGGAAGTCCTTAATGTCGGTTTCTGTCGATGAGAAGAAATAGGGGAGGTGACTCCTTTTACCATGCTGGCTTTGCCAGCTGATTCTGAGCACAGACAGGCTCTGTAAGCTGCCTGAGGGGACCATAGTTCAGGGACACAGAGCCACCAGACTGCCTGTCACCTACTCACAGCCAGTTAGACTGCAACCAAGCAGCACCCTAGATGGACACAGCCTGCTCCTGCCAGTGTGGCTGTGAGCACACTACATACAGGTCATTACTGAGCAAGACCTGCCCAGTGGAGAGTACTTGGTTTTGCTGCTGGCAAAGAGGCAGGCCCAGGAATGTGATCTGCTTCTGGGCAGAGCTCAGAGTAACAAGAGCACAAGTCTCTCCTGCTGTGTAATAGGACATTCCACGGTTACTTCAAGGAACCCAGGGCACTACCTAGCAGCAGGTGCCAAGTTTATAGCCTTAGAACGAGGGAATGTGGAGGGTGATTGGTCTCAGAAAATGCATTCCGGGGTTAGGATTCAGAGACAAATGTAAACCCCATTCATTCACTGAACGAATGACCTGGCAAGCCCAGGCCCGGGGGGAGACAGAAGGGGTGGAGGATTGATTACCTGTTGACAAGTAGTTGGGTTGAATCACAGGGTGGTCCCGGGGGTTGGCACTTCTCAGTTTGAGCCAGCCCACACTGGTGCCCCGCATGGTCCCCACATGCACCTAGAAAAACGAGAGGAAGCTGTGACCTCCTTCAACCTCCCAACCCAGTAGCTTAAGCCCTGGGGTTTCCTGTGGGATAGGACTCCACATCCAAAGCCAGTTAAGAGCAGACACATTTTAGTATTTGTTTGCCTCTTACCCCAAGTGATCAAAAATCACCTCAATGAATCACTCCTGCTCCCTGGCTTTATACTTGATTGTCTTAAACTTTCAGGGGCTGGAAACCCCAGGGCCATTGGCCTCATTTGTCTATTTCTGGTGGTTTGAACCCCTTGAGCATCTGCCTTCAGCTAGGTGACGGCCTCCCCTTTCCATGAACTACGTGGACCGCCTCACGAAGACTCCAGCCTCCTCCTCTCCCCTCACCACTTGGACCCACTGAGCAACTGGAGGGCAGGGCAGAGGCTTGGACCTCACCCCACCCCAACCGAGGGCCCTACTGCAGTGAGCAGAATGCTGCCTGATGACAAGATGAAGCTGGCTGCTCACCTGGTATGCTTCCTGCTGGGTGGGGACCCGCCCATGGTCGATCACTTGGGATGGCAGGAAATGGAACTGGATGTCTGGGTGAGGGACCCCAGGCTGGCTCCGGATGAACCCACCTGTTTCCAGATGGGCTGTGGCTCCATCCCCTGAGGATCAGAAGAGTGGGTCCAGGCATGGCAGACCACCCCGCCCCTCCTGGCCTCCATTCTGGTGCCTGGACCCACATGCTCAACTCCGGCCTCTCTCCCTCAGGTGGGCTCACCCAACACCACGGTTTCAGTAGCCACCACATGCCAAGGGCCTTTTGGCTTTGCCCTCCCCACAGCGTCCTCCACCACCAACCCGACTATGAGGGCTGATGGGGCCCGGCATCCCGAACTTTCCCAGCCCGGGCTCTACCTGACAGGCTGTTCTTTCATATAAGGCCTAAGTCAGACATTCGAGCTGTCCCTGCCTCCTCCTCATCTCCCACCATCTGACCCTCAGAAAGCCTCACTGACTTTAGCTCCAAAATCTACTGAGATCCATGTACTCGGCAATGCCCCCTATAACCTCCCGCAGCCCAGGCTGAGACCCCTCCTCACTGGTAGCCCCAGTGGCCTCCTTGCTGGTGCCCCGGCATACCCTCGTGATCGAGTCTCTTCCATCACACCCCTGCTTCCTCCTCAACGTGCTATAGTCTCCCTGGTCCAACACATTCGTTCTTCAAACACCAGATACTTAGACCCGGGGCCTTTGTACATACTCTCCCTAGCTCTCTGATATCCTCTGTCACCATTCTCTACTAACAACCCTGATCTTTTTAAAACTTAAGCATGTTTACATGGTTTCTTTCCGTCGATCCCACCAGAGTGTAAGCTCCCCCAGGGAACCCGCCTTACTGGCAGGGCACACAGTACATGGCAAGTGCAGGAGAAACCCATGCTGAGTATGATTTCACAGCACCACTTCCTGGCCTGGGGGCTGCTCTGGGACTCTGAAAACAAACCGAAACTGCTGAGAAACTGATGCCGATTGTGCCTTTTCTCCTGGCGCCTTGGACCCCAGATGGTGTCCAGCACAAGGCCATCCCTGTCTATATGTAAGGAAGAGTGGCACCCAGGCTCAGGAGTCTCACCCTGGACAGGCCCTGGGCCACCTCATCTGGTCCTCACAACAGCCTGCCAGATAGGACTATGTATCCCCTTTTTGCAGACGGGAAAGCTGAGGCAAACGGCATAGCTAAGCTTTGGACGAGTGATGTGAGGCCACAGCCCTTGCTCAGCACCTTAGGAAGGAGGCTGTGCTGCCCTCCACTCCTTGGGTCCCAGACCAGCACGCCCACCTGTGAACTTCCAGAGCCACTCTAGACCAATCCGGACCTTCCTCAAGGGCTTCTGCGCTGAATGGAGGGTGATGGGGAGGGTGCACGCCTGCTGGATGTAGATCTCCAGGTGGTCCTGAAGGTTCTGGCCAACTCCTGGAAGGCGAGGGGATGGTTAGGAAAAATAGCTTCCAAGGGGGGCTCAGCAGCCTAGCTGGCCTCTCAGCTCCCCTGGTTGTGAACACGTCCCCCCACCCCAGCCAAGTATCTGCCAAGTCAGCTCCTGCTCAGCCCTCAGGTCCCCGCTTAAAGGTCACCTCCCGAGACGCCATCTCTACACTCCTGGCCAAGTCTCGTCCTCTCATGCTGCCCAAGCCATCTGCCCTTGTCACTCACTCCCAGGGCAGCCGCTGTACCAGTCCCGCTGCCCTCCTGCCATGCAGCACCCTCCCTGAGGGCAGGGCCCAGGCATCCAGCAGGCACTGCCCAGTGAGACTGACGGCCCCAACCGCACCCGTTGCCCGGGGAAGGAGGGAAACAGGCCTTGTCTTCCTGGGCACTGTGTGAGCTCATCCAAGCACAGTGGGGCACTGGGCAGGTCACAGTCACAGGCCAGCACTTTTACAAACCTCTTGTGATAAAGCCTCAATACACAAAAGGTCATTTCAGGGGGGCGGGGCTGGGTTATAAGAGAGATAAGAGGTACTAATGGGCATTAAAGACAGTTTCTAAGATAAATTTGAGGCTTGGGATAATTGTCTTAACACGCTCTGAAGCACTGAGTTGGCTTCTTTAATGTCAGGGCTGCTGCTAGTCCTGAGGACAGAAAACACACAGGCCTGGACCCCTCTCACCGTTAGGGTACCCTGGTGACATACCCGACCCTGGCCCAGCGGGCTTTCCCGGTGGAAGC
The DNA here is from genome assembly GCF_008692635.1 of Crocuta crocuta. Classification (NCBI taxonomy): domain Eukaryota; kingdom Metazoa; phylum Chordata; class Mammalia; order Carnivora; family Hyaenidae; genus Crocuta; species Crocuta crocuta. Next base: position 172,628 of record NW_027527929.1, on the reverse strand, counting down.
TCGCTGCTGGAGGGTCATCGCCTCTCAGTGGGACAGTAGGGCCGGGGAAGGGGAAAAAATAACACAAAGACTTGGGGTCCCTGGGGGGGTAGGGGTGTCCTGTGAGGCTCATGGGAAGAATTGGCCATTCTAAGGAATGCTGACTGCTGCCCCCTCCCCAACTCCATGCTGATGAACTACATTAAGCCGTTTTATTAGCAGAGGCCCCTTCTGAGGAGCGGCGGCAAAGGAACTCACCGGGAAGGTGGCATACCACCGGGACACCCAGTTTCCTGAGGTCATCTGCATTGCCGACACCCGAGAGCATGAGCAACTGCGGAGAGTTGATGGCGCCCCCGCTCAGAATCACCTCCTTGCCGGCATAAGCCTGGAAGAGGCAGAGGCATGCAGGTCACACTTCCCGAAAAGTCAGAAAGAAACCCAAGAGCATGGCCTTGGCATGATGTCCCCGAGTGGTGGGTGGGGACCCAGTTCCCAGGCCCCAGAGTAAGGAAGGGGATGCTTAGCCAGCTGCTCTATGAAGGGCGCTCCCAGGTGTGGGTGCGACACTGAACACTTCACATGCTGATGCATTCTGCAACAGCCACGCTGTGACGGTGGTCGGAATGCAGAGCCCCAGACACTGCAACAAGCAGCTGCAGTAAAGAGAGCAGTGAGCCAGAACTTCATGTAGATGCAGAATGACCCTGACACACTGCTAAACGGAGAACAGCGTAGTCCTGGGGGCACCAGGTGGCTCAGTCAGTTAGGCATCTGGCTTTTGATTTTGGCTCAGGTCATGATCTCACAGTTCATGGGATCAAGCCCTGCATTAAGCTCTGCGCTGACAGCATGGAGCCTGTTTGGGATTCTCTCTTTCTCTCTCTCTCTCTCCTTCTGCCCCTCCCCCTAGTTGCACTCTTTCTCTCAAAAATGAATAAACATGAAAAAAAATAGTGTAGTGTTGAAATATGGAATATGATCACATTTAAGGTTTTTAAAGCCTTATTACAAACCTATCAATTCTGAAAAGGTGTGGAAGGTCCTGGGGGCATGCTCTGAGGTGGGGGAGGGGCAGACAAGCTCAGCTCACAGGGGCCACCATGGGCTCTCTGCAGGTGGCCGGAATGAGGGCCTCCTCACCTCCTCTGAGACCCTGGGGACAAGAGCCCGACTGCTGCCTACACTAAGCATGACCACCAGGGTGACTGCTCATTCCCTTCCCTCTCCACTGCCCCAGCCAGGAAGTAGCTCACTCACCCGGTGGCTCTGGCCATTCTTGATGTACTCCACACCCACCGCACGGGTGCCTTCAAACAGTACCCTGCTCACGAACGTCTGGGCCTCGGCGGTGAGGTTGGGGCGGCTCAGTGCCGGGTGCAGGTAAGCACAAGCTGTGCTCCAGCGCTGGCCTGGCAGACAGAGCAAGCAGATCAGGCGCAGCCCCTGCCTCTTGAGGAGGGGTCGTGGGTGGCACACTGGGCGCTGAAGCAAGATGGAATCTGCCCTTCCCCTGGCAGGACAAGCTCCGCCTCCAAAGTAGGGCTAAAACCAAAAGTCTCTGCGGCACTGAAATCCACATCCACCTGGGGGTGGAAAAACACCCTCCACTCTCAATAGAATGACTAAGAACAGCTAATACACGGGGGTGAGAACCCTGTAGAGGCAGTCAGGGGCCCCCATCAACCCAGGCCCTGCCTCTGTCCTGCTGCGTGCAGGGCACTTCCATGCTCCGTGCCTCATCTGTAAGTCTCTGGTCAAAGAGCTGACTCCCCTCGACCACAGAGGCCAGAGGCCTAGAGGATGCCGGAGAGTCTCTTGTCTCCAAGTCCTTTCTTACTGGCTGCGGGGTGTATTCTGTGCCCTGCAGGGGGCGTGAGACCTCCATCATCTCAGCCTCATACTAGTCTCAGTGTATCCTCACTGTCCATGGTGGGGGCAGGAGGGATGGGGCTGTGATGGACAAACGGGGTAACCAGGGAGGTGAGGGGTGGGATTGTGCTACCTTGATAGATGGTCATATCCATCCATCCGAAGCCTTCTTGCTGGAAGCCGTTCATGTCCTCAGTGAGGGGGTAGCCGGCCTGCTGCGCCGCCTCGAGGAAGGCGCGGTGCAGCGCGTGGTTGGTCTTGCCCCGGGACACGTGCAGCGGCCCGTCGCCGCCACGGTACCTGTTGGCGCCCAGTTCGTGGCTCTGCGCCTTGCGGAAGTAGGGCAGGCAGTGCTCGTAGTCCCAGCCGGCCGCGCCCTCCCGCTGCCAGCGGTTGTAGTCCTCTGCATGCCCGCGGATGTAGACCATGGCGTTGAGCGATGACGAGCCGCCCCAGACCCGGCCGCGCGGCCAGTACAGCACGCGGCCGTCGAGGCCCGGCTGCGGCTCCGTGTGGTAGCACCAGTTGTACCTGTCATCGCACAGGTTGGCCACAAGGGCCGCGGGCATGTGGATCTTCCACGAGAGCCGCTTGCTCCCAGCGAGCATGTCCTTGGGCCCGGCCTCCAGCAGCAGCACACGCTTGTCCGCATCCTCGGTGAGCCGCCCGGCCAGCACGCAGCCCGCCGAGCCCGCACCCACCACCACGTGACTGTACTCGTCCCGGGTCCCGGAGCCCACGCTGGCCAGGGCGCGGACGCTGGGGGGCCGCTGCCACCCCAGGGCTCCCCATGCGCCCAGAGGGCCTCTCCTCCAGCCTCGCAGGACACCCCACATGCTTCCTGCCCAAATCCTTGCCTCCACCGAAAGGAGTGGGATGACTCACCGTTCCTGAAACAGGAAAAGCAGCTTTAAATTTTTAACTCGACATGCACAAGGCAGAATCAGCCCAAAGCTGAGGCAGCCGCATCAGTGCCGCAAAGGTCCCCTCTAGGCTCACCAAGTGCCCAGCTCAGGCTGGGTGGGGTAGGCCTGGCGGGCACATCCCTGTGCAGGGAACTAGGAGGGAGCAGAGGTAGACTCAGGGTATCAGCACTGTGAGGTCCTTGCCAGGACTGACGAGCACAGGGCTAGGGCACAGGAGAGAGGCTCCTCTCTGGGGAGGAGGGGTGGTCCGCTGAAAGGCCTCTCAGTGATGTGTATATGAACCTGCAGGCTGCGCAGGTGTCTATCTGCTGGAACGCAGGGGAGGGAAGGGCTTCCTAGGCTTGCACTCATTGCTCGCCCATGTAAGGCAGCTGCTGAGCCCCTACCCCGTGGCAGCCACCACTTCAACTCTAGCAGTACACGGAGAACAAGTCATCTGCCCTCAAAACTGATGGGCTGCCGCTCGGGAGACAGGAGACTTCAGCAACTGAAGGAAAGGCAGGGTGAGGGGCTGGAGGCTTTGAGCTCTGCAGCCTCTGACCTGAGGGCCATGGGGTGCCCTAGACGGCTTTTCAGCAGGTGATGGGGTCAGAGCTACAATCTTCAAAGCTCCCTCTGTAGAGTGCTGGAGTTCAAACAATGAGAAATGCCAGCAGCCTTCGGAGAGACCCTTCCCAACGATGCACAAATTAATTCCAACATGCCCAGTGCACAGAGGTGAGGAAGAACCAGGATATCCCACTCCGCTGGCCCAAGAACATCTGAGAAAGCCCCACCCATGAGATTCAGGCCCATGAGACCTGCCCAAGACTGATGCCACAACAGAGCTGAGGAGCCTCAAAGAGCCCCTGAGCCCTCCCTCTTCCCCCCTCCATCCATGAGCCTGCCCCAAGTAACAGCCACCCACCGCTGGAGGAGGGGTGAGAGGGAAGAATGTAGAGAGAGCGCCGGACCCCCATTTACTCAGGCACAGGAGAAAGAAGCCCCAGGCCGCCTCAAAGCCGGAACACTGAAGAGCCTTCCAGCACGCCAGGCCCCACAGCAGCGGGAGGTGACAGTGCCCACCACTCAACTCCCAGCAGTGGCCTCCTCGCCACACTACTGACCTGGCAGAATGCCGGCGTGTCCTCCTCTGGGCATTTACCTATCTACCTAGGTCATTACTGTCCTGTTACACATAAGGCCCAGCACTCAGTATGATGTTGAGAGACGCACACGAGGAGGAGCAGGGGCAGATGGCAGAGGAGGAGGGCCCTGAGCTCACCTCCTCCCACAGGCACAGGAGGGCAAGTACACAGCATGCAGCTCACTCTGAAAACCACCTGAAGACTGGCAGAACAGCTATTCCACAGCCAACGACATAAAGAGAAGGTCCTATCAAGACGGCAGGAGGGGCAGAGAAGTTGTCAGGAGCCAAACCCGGGCACAGCCGCCCCAAGTGGGGAGAATATCATCAGCACAGAGGTCCTTCCTGAGGAGTGAGGGGACCAAACCCCACACAGGCCATCCCCCATCCTGGGGATGTGCCCCGGGAAGATGAGCCCCTATAATGTCTGACTTTAAAAATCAGTGAGGCTTAACTGCGGGAGAGCTGGAGGGCTATAGGAAACCATGAGTCTGCTCTTTAAGGACCACAGTGCTGTATTACTCAGTCTGAGACCCAACACAGGAGCAGCAGTTTGAAAAGCACCTGGCTTAAATGTGAAGATATACTAATTTTACCACATCTGCTGAAAGGACAGGGATCTGCAGGAGATTTCTCCAGAGATGGAAGTGCTGGTGATGCCATTTTCTCGCCCTCCTTCAGCCTAGCTGGCCAGATGCTTACAAGGAGCCAGTTCTGATACTTCACCTACCTTGCTGCCATTGCTCGCCCCCCTCCAGCATTCCCCTGTGGACCCACACCGCCCAACCCATTTGCCCCAGCAGGTGTCCCTCCAAAGCGGCTTCTGCCCCAGCACACCTGGCAGGCACCCCCGGCCGGGACTGGCACCCCTCCAAAGTGACGCCTGTCCTGGGGAAGCAGATAGCCAGCACCGCACACCAGCATGCCTGCAGCGGCTACAGCCAAACCGTTGGGCCAGCCACACCAGACGTTCAGCCAGTCCTGCCCCTCATTACACCACAGAAGTTGTGGGCCCAGTCACAATAGGAGGTGCAAGCAGCTCGCAGAGGGACACCACTTGCGTGCCTGGTTCTGGTGACCAGGGGAGACTGCGCTTCTGCACAAGACCACTGCTTTCAAGACTGGGAGACACAGCTACCCTACCTAATGCACAGAGAGTCAGACAGAATGAGGACACAGAAGAGTATGTTCCAAACAAAAGATGACGACAGGGCCTTGGAAAAAGAACTAAACAAAGTGGAGACAGGCAATCTACCTGCTAAAGAATTCGCAGTAATAGCCATAAGGATGTTCACTGGACTTGCAAGAAGAGTGGAGGAGCTCAGAGAGAACAAGGAGACGAAATATAAATCAGAATGGACTAAAAATAACAACAATATGATAGAGGAAAGCGGCAGCAGATTAGAGGATGCAAAGGAACAGATCAGCAGTCCCGGACACAGGGTAGTGGAAAGCACCCAAGGTGAATAGCAAAAAGAAAAAGAATGTTTAATGAGGATGGATTAAGGGACCTCTGAGACAACATCAAGTGTACTAACATTCACATTAAAGGGGTCCCAGAAAGAGAAAAGAGAGAGAGGGCACGCACGAGAGAGAGACAGAGAAGAATGGGGCAGAAAACTTACTTGAAGAAATAGTAGCTGAAAACTTCCCTAACCTGGGGATGAAAACAGGCATCCAGGTTCAGGAAACACAAAAAGCCCCTAACACGATGGACACAAGAGGTCCACAAAAAGGCACATGGTAATTAAAATGGCAGAAATTACAGAGAACCTTAAAAGCAGGAAGAGAAAAGCAAATAGCTACCTATAAGGAACCCCCCATAAGGCTATCACCAGACTTTTCAGCAGAAACTTTGCAGAAAGAAGGGACCGACATGATATATTCAAAGTGCTGAAAGGAAAAGCCTACAACCAAGAATACTTTATCTGGCAAAATTATTGTTTAGAATTAAAGGAGACAGTGAGTTTTTCAGACCTACAAAAGTTGAAAATGTTGATCACCACTAAACCAATCTTATGAGAAATGTCAAAGGGATCTCTTTAAAAGGAAAAGAAAAAGATCATAATTGACAAATGTAGTAAAATCAATTATACCTACAAAAATTAGTTAAGGGATACAAAAATAAAAACATATAAACTATGTCACATACATTAAAACGTGGAGGAGGGGAGAATATGTTCAAACTTAAGTGACCAACTGAATATAGACTGTTACATACTTAGGATATCATATATGAGTCTTATAGTAACTACAAACCAAAAATGTATAATAAGTACACAAAAATAAAGACAAAGAAACCAAAGTGTAACACTAAAAAAAAGTCACCAAATCACAAGGGAAGAGAGAAAGAGAAGAAAGGAATATAGAACAACTACAAAAACACCAAAAACAATTTACAAAATGGTAATAAGTATATACCTACCAATAATTACTTTATTTTTTATTTAAAAAACATTTTCTAATCTTCATTTATTTTTGAGACAGAGAAAAAGACAGAATGTGAACAGGGGAGGAGCAGAGAGAGGGAGACACAGAATCTGAAGCAGCTTCAGGCTCTGGAGCCCGACCCAGGGTTCAAACTCACAGAACTCACAAGATCACAACCTGAGCTGAAATCAGACATTTAACTGACTGAGCTACCCAGGCACCCCTATCAATAATTACTTTAAATGTAAATCGATAAATGCTTCAATCAAAAGACACAGGATGAATGAATACAAAAATAAGACCCATCCATATACTATCTATAGAAGACTCACTTGAGAGCTAAAGCCACATAGACACATGCAGATTGAAAGTGAAGAGGTAGAAAAAGATATTCCATGAGAATGGAAGCAAAGCAAAACAAAACAAACACTAGGACAGCAATACTTATATCAGACAAAGTAGACTTTAAAACAAAGACGGGAGGGGAAGGGGGTGCCTGGGTGGCTCAGTTGGTTAAGCGTCTGACTTTGGCTCAGGTCATGATCTCACAGCCAGTGGGTTCAAGCCCTGCATCAGGCTCTGTGTCAAAAGCATAAAGCCTGCTCGAGATTCTCTGTCTCCCTCTCTCTTTGCCCCTCCTCCTCACGCTCTCTCTCTTTCTAAAATAAACAAACATTAAAAGAAAGACTGTAACAAAAGATACATAATGATAAAGAGATCAATCCAACAACTAAATATAACAATTGTAAATATCTGTACACCCAACATACAAGGACCTAAACATATGAAACAAATATTAGCAGAGTTACAGGGAGAAATTGAGAGTAATACAACAATAGTACAGGACTTTAAAATCCTACCTCAACAACAGATAGATCATCCATGCAAAAAATCAATAAGGAAACTGTAGTTTTGAATGGTAATTTAGACCAGATAGACTTAACAGATATATACAGAACATTCCATCCCAAAACAACAGAATATACATTCTTTTCAAGCACACATGTAATAGTTCTCTGAGAGAGTTCTCATGTTAGGCCAAAATACAAGTTTCAATAAATCAATAAATTGAAAAAGAATGAAATCGTATCAAGCATCTTTTCCAACTATGATGGTATAAAAGTAGAAATCAATTACTAGAAAAAACACAAACACATGGAAGCTACAAACAACCAATAGGTCAATGAAGAAATAAAGGAGGAAATTTAAAAATACCTGGAGACAAATGAAATTCTAAAACACAATGGTTCAAAAGCTTTGGGACTTAGCAAAAGTAGTTCTAAGAGAGAAATTTATAGTGATACAGTCCTACCTCAAGAAACCAATGAAAACCTCAAACAATCTAACTAGAGAAAGAAGAAAGCCCAAAGTCAGCAGAAGAAAGGAATAATATCAAAGCAGAAATAAATAGACTAAAAAAACACAATAGAAAAGATCAATGAAACTAAGAGCCGGTTCTTTGTAAAGATAAGCAAAATTGATAAACTGCTAGCCAGATTCATCAAGGAAAAAAGAGAACTCAAGAAAGAGAAAAATTACACCACCACTGAAATACAAAGAAATACATGAAACAACTGAAAATTATACATCAATAAATTGAAAAACCAAGAAGGGGATAAATTTCTAGAAACATACGATTTTCCAAGACTGAATCAGGGAGAAATAAAAAATTGGAACAGACCTATTAGCAGTAATGAAATTGAATCCGTAATGACAAAATTCTCAACAAACAAAAGTCCAGGACCAGACAGCTTCACAGGTGAACTGTATCAAACATTTAAAGAAGTGTTAATATCTGTCTTCTCAAACTAATCCAAAAAACAGAAGAGAAAGGAATGCTTCCAAATTCATTCTATGAGGCCAGCATTACCCTAATACCAAAACCACACAAAGACACTACAAGATAATTATAGACCAATATCCCTGATAAACAAAGATGCAAAAGGGACACCTGGGTGGCTTGGTCAGTTAAGCACCCGACTTCAGCTCAGGTCATGATCTCACAGTTCCTGAGTTCGAGCCCCGTGTCGGGCTCTGCACTGACAGCTCAGAGCCTAGAGCCTGCTTTAGATTCTGTCTCCCTCTCTCTCTGCCCCTCCCCCACTGATGCTCTATTTCTCTCAAAAAAATAAATGTTAAAAAAATTTTTTTTAATAAAAAAACAAAGATGCAAAAATTGTCAACAAAATATTAGCAAACTCAATTAGCAAACAATATTTTAGAAGGATCATTCACCACAATCAAGTGGAATTTATTTCAGGGATGCAAGGATGATTCAATATTTGCAAATCAATCTACCTGTTACACCATATTAACAAAATGAAGAATAAAAATCATTCATCCTCTCAATTAACATGGAGAAAAATAACACAACATTTATTCATGATAAAAACTATCAACAAAACGGGCAGAGAGGGAACAGATCTGAAAATAATAATGGCCATATGACACACCCACAGCTAATATCATACTGAATGGTGAAAAGCTAAAAGCTTTCCCTCTAAGATCAGGAACAAGACACAGATGTCCACTCTCACCACTTTTATTCAACATAGTACCAGAAGCCCTAGCCACAGTAATCAGACAAGTAAAATAAATAAAAGGCACCTAACTTGGGAAAGAAAAAGTAAAACTGTCACTCTTGACAGATGGCATGATATTATAGATTTAAAAAAAACCCTAAAGATTAAAAAAGAAACCTATTAGAACTAAAAAATGAATTCAGTAAAGTTGCAGGATACAAAATTAATATATAGAACTCTGTTGAGCTTCTATACACTAATAATGAACTGGCAGAAAGAGGAGTAAAGAAAATAATCCCATTTACAATTGTATCAAAAAGATAAAATGCCTAGGAATAAATTTAACCAAGGAGATCAAAGACCTGTACTCTGAAATATAAGATACCAAGAAAAGAAACTGGAGATGATACAAATAAATGGAAAGACAGGTCTGAAGAATTAATACCATTAAAATGTTCATACTTCCCCCAAGCAATCTCCAGATTCAATGCAATCCCTATCAAAGTAACAATCGATTTTTCATAGAACTAGAGCAAGCAGTCCTCAGATTTGCATGCAACCACAAAAGACCCTGAATAGCCAAAGCATTCTTCAGAAATAACAAGGCTGTAGCTATCGTGCTCCTGGATTTCAAACCATACTACGAAGCCACAGTAATCAAAACAGTATGATACGGGCACAAAAACAGACACATAGCTCAATGGAACACAACAGAGAGCCCAGAAATAAACCTGTACTTATATGATCAAATAATCTATGACAAAGGAGGTAAGAATACACAATAGGAAAAAGACAATCTCTTTAACAGTGTTGGGCAAATCGGACAGCTATGTGCTAAAGAATGAAACTGGGCCATTTTCTTACACCATACACAAAAATAAACTCAAAATGGATTAAGGACCTAAATGTAAGATCTAAAACGATAAGAATCATAGAAGTAAACATAGACAGTAAATTCTGACATCTGCCTTAGCAACATTTTTCTGGATTGGTCTGTCCAGGCAAAGGAAACAAAAGCAAAAAGAAAAAACCTGGGATTACATCAAATTAAAAAACTTTCTGCACAGCAAAGGAAACCATCAACAAAATGAAAACACAAGATATTTGAGAGAAGAATGAATGGATAGGAGAAAATACTTGTAAAATGATTTATCTGATAAGGGGTAAATATCTGCAAAATATAGACAACTTGCAAAACTCAACACCAGAAAAACAAATAATCTGATTTAAAAATGGGCAGAGGACCTGAATAGACATATTTTTCCAAAGAAGACATACAGATGGACAACAGACACATGAAAAGATGTTCAGTATAACAAATCATTAGAGAAATATAAATCAAAACCACAATGAGAAATCACCTCACACCAGCCAGAATGGCTAGTATCAAAAGGACAAGAAAAACCAGTGTTGGCAAGGCTGTGGAGAAAAGGAACTCTCCTGTATTGTTGGTAGGAATGTAAATTGGTGCAGCCACGATGGAAAACGGAGTTTCCTCAAAATATTAAAAATAGAAATACTATAAGATCCAGTAATTCCACTTCAGAGTATTTACCCAAAGAAAACAAAAACACTAATTTAAAAAGTGTTTATGCATCTCTGTTTATTGAAGTGTTATTCACAATATCCAAGGTATGAAAGTAACCAATGTGTCTTTGGACAGATGAATAGATAAAGAAAATGCAGTGTATTACACAATGGAATATTACTCACCCATAAAGAAGAATGAAGTATTGCCATTGGCAACAACATGGAGAAATCTAGGGGGGTATAATGCTAAATAAGTCACAGAAAGATAGATACCATATAATTTCACTAACATGTATAATTTAAAGTGTTTCATTTGTTTAATGAAAAAAGAGAGACAAAAAAACTCCCCTTATTTTTTTATCTCTTCAGAATATAATTGACTGTCAAAAGCAAAGTTGGTAAAATATATAATAGGGTTTATAGTATATGTAGCATTAAAATGTGTCTGACAATAACAGCACAAAGGATGGGATGGGGAGAAACAGAAGTATACTTTTATAAGGTTTTCATACCATACATGAAGTGGTACAATATTATTTGAAGGTATACTGTAGTAAGTGAAAGATATATATTGTAAACCATATGACAATCACTAAAAAGTAAATAAGGATTGCACCTAGTAAGTCAATAGTGGAGATAAAATGACACAAAATAATCAAAAGAGGTAAAAAACTTAGGAGAAATAAAGAGCAAATAGTAAAATGTTACATTTAAATCAAAACATATCAATAACTACATTAACTGTAAATAATATAAACACTCCAATTAAAATGCAGAAATTGTCAGATGGAATTTTTAAAAAGACTCAAGTATGTGCTGTCTACAGAAAAAGAAAACACTTTAAGGACATAGCTAATAAAAAATGGAAAAATAGATGCGCTACATAAACTGTATATAAAAACAGTCTACAAAAAATAATTTTAGTATATTAATATCAGACCATGTAGACTTCAGTACAAAGAATATTACCAAGGTTAAGAAGACAGTTCAAGATGATAAAAGGGCCAATTTATCATAAAGACAAAACAATTCTAAATGTGTATGTGCCTAATAGAGTTTCAAAATCATGAAGCAAAAATTGATAGAACTGAAAGGAAAATGAACAAATACACAATTACACCTGGACACTTCAACATTCCCCTCTCTCAGTAACACATAAAACATCTAGGCAAAAGATCAGTTAGAATATAGAAAACTTGAACAACATTATGAACCAAGTTGACCTAATTAACACTTATTATTAAACACCCAAACAACAGCAGAATATATATTGTTTGCAAGTATATCTCACTGAGACCTTATTCTAGGCTATAATAAGAATCTCAACAGAGCTAAAAGGACTGAAATGATACAAAGTATGTTTTCTGTCCACAAAATGATTTAGAAATTATATTTTATATATATATATGTGTGTGTCTTATTTTCCATAAGAAATTAAGTAGCACACTTCTATATAACCCATGAGTCAAAAAAGAGATCACAAGAGAAATTAGCACGTTTGAACTGAATGAAAATGAAAACACAAGAGACCAAAATGTGTGGAATTCAGTTAAAGTGATGCTTTGCAGAAATATATGGCATTATAATGCTTGTATTAGAAAAGCCAGATCTCAAAATCTATACTTTAACCTTTAAAAAAATCAGAAGAAAACCAATCCCTGAGTCATCATAAATAATAAACATTAACAGTAGAAATAAAACTGAAAACAAATTTTACAAAAATTTTTAAGTTTACTTGTTAATTTTGAGAGAGAGAGAGAGAGAGAGAGAGAGAGAGAGAGCATGCGCAGGGGAAGGGCAGAGAGAGAGAATCCAAAGCAGGCTCCATGCTGTCAGCACAGAGCCTGATGCAGGGTTCAAACTCATGAACTGTGAGATCGTGACCTGAGCTGAAACCAAGAGTCGGACACTTAACTGATTGAGCCACCCAGGTGCCCCTTTTTAAAACATTTTTTGAAGTTTATTTATTGAGAAAACAACTTTAAAAGTAGAAAACATAAACCCAAAATTTAGTTGTTTAAAACAATAAAATTAATAAACCTCTACCCAAAGAAAAGAGAGGTAACACAAATTACCAAAATCAGCAAATGTCAGGGGGTATCACTACATATTCTAGAGACAATAAAAAATATTATGAAAATTTTATGCTGAAAAATGTGATCATTAGGACAGTATGGATAAATTTCTTGAAAGATTATCCAAGCTTACTCAAGAACTATATAACCTAAATAGCTATATATACCTATTAAAGAGACTGAATTCATTATTTAAATTTTTCCCACAAAGAAAACTTTAGACTTCACTGATCATATCTAACAAACATCCAAGATGTAATACTGATTCTATAGAAAACAGAAGAGTAGAGAACACTGTCCAACTCATCTTGTAAAGGCAGCAGTATCCTATTACCAAAGACAACCCAAGGAGACCACACACAAATATCCATCATGAATAAAGATGCAAAAATCTTTAACAAAAAGTTTAGCAAATCAAATCCAGCAACATACATTATAACCAATTACAGTTTATCCCTGGAATGCAGAGTTGGTTCAACAGTAGACAATCTATGTGTTTCAACATATTAAAAAACTAAAAAAGAAAAACCCTATGATCGTCTTAATGCAGAAAGCATTTAGCAATATTCCACATTCTATCCATAAAATCTTTGTGTACTCAAGGAATGAAAGAAATTCCTGGTAAAGAGCATCTATGAAATACCTACAGCTAACTTTATATTAAACTTTACCCCCAAGGTCAGGAACAAGGTAAGGATATTCACTCTTACCACATTTATTCAATGCTGTGCAAAAGTTCTAACCAGAATTTTAAGGTTAATTAACTCATTAATATAAACGTGGAAGGCAGGGGCGCCTGGGTGGCTCAGTTGGTTAAGCGTCTGACTTTGGCTCAGGTCATGATCTCATGTTCCTGGGTTCAAGCCCTGCATCAGTCTCCGTGCTGACAGCTCAGAGCCTGGAGTTTGCTTTGGATTCTATGTCTCCTCTCTCTCTGATCCTGCCCTGCTTGCACCCTGTCTCTCTTTGTCTCTCAAAAAACAAAACATTAAAAAAAATTTTTTTAAATAAAAGTGGAAGGCATACAGATTAGAGAGAAAGAATGATAAATGTCCTTATTTACAGATAACATGATCATCTACATAGAAATTCCCAAGGAATTTACGAAAGGTATTGAGAATAAGTAAATTTAGCAAGGTCACAGGATGCAAGGTCAACACACAAAAGTCAACTGCATTTTTATATACTATTAACAATTGGAAATTTAAATGTAAATGTAATAAAGATCGAGTTTATTTTTGATGTTTGACCACTGGCAAGTTTAAGCTCCATCCCTCCTTCTTGCTATGTATCTGGGCAAGTCAATAAGATGGCCCTGGCATTTCTGCCCTCACTGTCAGTTGGGGTAGGTAGAGAAGGGAGTTCAAATCATGAAAATCCAACCCATACACAGGAATTTTCACCTTGCTCCTGTTCCCCAACCATAATAAAAACCAGCACCACTCACCCTTCCCTTCACTCAAGCTACCCCAGAACAACTCAGGTGCCTGCACTGCTCTCCCCAGAAAACCCCATTCTGTGAAAAACAAGCCCTTTCAGCCTTTTGGTATGTGTGTGGTGTCATCAGTCTCAACATTCAAACAAATTTTGGGTGGCGGTAGGGTTGATCCCATCTTCTGTGGGACAACCACAAAACAAAACAGTATTATTTATAAGAGCATCAGGAAATATGAAATGCTTAGGAGTACATTTAGCAAAATATGTGCAAGACTTATACAATGAAAACCAGAAAAACCCACTGATAGAAATTAAAGATAACCTAAATAAATAGAAAGAGATATCAGGAACAGGAAGACCTAACACTTATGATGTAAATACTCTCTAAATTGATTTATAGATATGATGCAATGGCAATCAGATCTCAGCAGGATTTTTTTTGTTGAAACTGACAGGCTGCTTCAAAAAGTATATGGAAATACAAAGGACACAGAAAGTTGTAGTAGAGTCGTACAAAGAAACTTTTCACAACAGTGAATATGAAGGAACACAGAACTTCACATCAACACAAATGAATCCTAGAAATATATTCAAATATAAAAAACTATGAGTGGTATGACATAAATAAGACCTTTATGTAAATACAGTTTTAAAACATGTACTCCACATGTGTGCCTAACATCAGAGCCCCAAAATATATGAAGCAAGCTTTAACAGATTTGAAGGGATTACCAAGTAATTCAACAGTAATTAGTGAAGACTTCTATACTCAAATTTCAATAACAGATAGAATAACCAGACAGATCAATAGGCAACAGACAACACTACAAACCAACTAGACTCAGTAGACACATACAGAATACTCTGCCCAACAACAGAATATACATTTTTCTCAAGTGCACGTGGAACATTCTTCTAGCACAGACATGTTAGCCTATAAATCTTAATAAATTTTAAAAGACTGAAATCATACAAAGCATCTTTTCTAATCATAATGAAAATGAAAGTAGAGATCAATATCAAAAGGAAAACTAGAAAATTCACAAATATGTGGAAATTAAACAATACACTCTTAAACAGCCAATTCGACAAAGAAGAAATCGCTAGGGAAATTAAAGACAAATGAAAATGAAAACAACATACCAAAACTTAGGAGATGGAGCAAAAGAAGTGCTAAGAGGGCAGCTTTTAGTTGTAAATGCATACACTTAAAGACTCAAAAAAATAATCTAACTTTAAAACTTAAGATACTAGGAAAAAAAAAGCAAACTAAACCCAAAGCTAGCAGAAGGAAGGAAATAATAGATTAGAACAGAGATAAATGAAATGAACAGAAAAATAGAGAAAATCAAGCCAAAAGTTGGTTCTTCAAAAAAAAAAAAAAAGAAATTGACAAATCTTTGAGTAGAATGGCTATGAAAAAAAGAGAGAAGACTAAAATTAGTAAAATCAGAAATGAAAGTGGGGGCATCACAACTGATTTTACAGAAATAAAAAGGAGTATAAGAAAGCACTGTGAATAACTGTATATCAACAAATTGAATAACCTAGATGAACTTCCCAACAAATTCCAAGAAAAAGACCATCTATCAAAACTGAATTATGAAGAAACAGAAAATATGAGTAAATCTATAACTACCAAGGAGATAGGATCCGTAATCAAAAACCTCCAAACAAAGAAAAGCCCTGGACAAGATGGCTTCACTCATGAATTCTACCAAATGTTTAAAAAAAGTAACATCAATAGTTCTCAAATTATTCCAAAAACATGAAGGGGAGAGAAAATTTCCTAATTCATTATATGAGGCTGGCATTACCTAGATACCAAAGTCAAGACAGACGCTAACAAGAAAACTTACAGACCAATGTATCTTATGAATATTGATGCAGAAATTATCAGCAAAATATAAGCAAAGTGAATTTTTTATTATATTAAAGAAGATTATGCATCGTGACCACGTGGAATTTATTCCAAGAATGCAAGGATGGTTCAATGTATGAAAATCAATCAGTATAATAAACCACACTAATAAAATGAAGGAAAAAAACCATATAATCATTGATGCAGAAAAAACATTTGACAAAATTTAACATTTTCATGATAAAAAATAAGTGAGTAAACTAGGAATAGAAGTTCCTTAACATGACAAAGGCCATATATGAAAAACCCTCAACTTCATACTCAGTGGTAAAAAGCTAAAATCTTTCCCCTGAGATCAGAAATAAGGATGCCCACTTTTGCCACTTCTAATCAACATAGTACTGAAAGTTCTAGCCAGAGCAATTAGACAAGAAAATAAAAGTCATCAAACCTTTAAAGAAATAAGTATAATTATCTGTTTGCAGATGATAAGATCTACATTTAGAAAACCTTCAAGATTACACACAGAGAAACTATTACAGCTGATAAGCAGAATCAGCAAAGTTATAGGATATCAAATCAACACAAGGTACGTTTCCACACACTAACAATGAACAATCTAAGAAGGAAATTAAGGAAACAATTCCATTTATAATAGCATCAAAAAGAATAAAACACTTAGAAATAAGTTTAGCCACAGAGTTTAAACACTTGACATGACAAAACATGGCTGAACAAAATTAAAGAAGACATAAAGGAAAAAATCCCACGTTCACGGACTGGAAGACTTAATATTGTTAAAATGATAATACTATTCAAAGCAATCTACAGATTCAGTGTAATCTCTATCAAAAGCCCAACAGTGTTTTTTGCAAAAACAGAGAAACCTTTCCTAAAATTCATATGGCATCTCTCAAGAGACCCCAAAAAGCCAAAACAATCTTAGAAAAGAAGAAATTTGGAGGACTCACACTTCCTGATTTAATACTTACTGCAAAGCTACAGTAATCCAAACAGGGTGGTGGTGGCATAAGAATAGACGTGTACACCAACAGAGAGCCTAGAAATAAACCCCTGCATAAGTGGCTAACTGGGGGTGCCTGGGTGGCTCAGTCTGTTAAGCGTCCAACTTTGGCTCAGGTCACGATCTCATGGTTCGTGAGTGCAAGCCCCATGTCAGGCTCTGTCCTGACAGTTCAGAGTCTGGAACCTGCTTTGGGTTCTGTGTCTTGCTCTCTCTGCCCCTCCCCTGCTCACACTTTGTCTCTCTCTCTCTCTAAAATAAACAAGCATTTAAAAAAAGAAATGGTTAACTGACTTTTGACAGCGTGCATGGAGAAAGGTTGGTCTTGCATTAAGTTGGACCCTTACCTGATGCCACATACAAAAATTAAAATAGATCAAAAACCTAAATGTAAGAACTAAAATAACAAAACCCTTAGATTAAAACATAGAGGAACATCTTCAGGACATTAGATTTGGTAATGATTTCTTGGATAAACACCCAAAGCACAGGCAGCAACAACACAATAGATAAATTGGATTTCATCAACATTAAAAACTTTGCACACCAAAGGACTCCCTCAAGAGGGTAGAATGACAACCCACAGAATGGGAGAAAATATTTGCCAATCATATATCTGATAAGTGATTCATATCCAGAATATATTTTTAAAAAACTCCTACTACTCAATTACAGGAAAAAACAAACAACCCAATAAAAATAGACAAGCAAAGGACTGAAATAGACATTTCTCCCAAAATATACAAATGGCCAATAACCATATGAAAAGATGCTCAGCATCACTAACAACAACTTAAAGCCACAATGAGTTACCACCTCACACACATTAGGATGTTTAAAATAAAATTTTAAAAAAGGAAAGTAACAAGTGTTGACAAGGATGTGGAAAATTGGAACCCTTGTGCACTGTCAGCTGGAATGTAAAATGACACAGCTACTGCAACAAAACAAAATAAAACAAAACACAGTTTGGTGGTTTCTCAAAAAGTTAAACGTAGAATTATCATATGATCCAGCAATTCCGCTCCTAGGTACGTACCCAAAAGAACCAAAAGCAAGGTCTCAGATACTTGTACCCCAGTACTTTTAGCAGAATTATTCAAAATAGCAAAAAGATGGGGTGCCTGGATGGCTCAGTCAGTTAAGCAACTGACTTCAGCTCAGGTCATGATCTCATGGTTCGTGGGTTCAAGGCCCGCGTCGGACTCTGTGCTGACAGCTAGCTCAGAGCCTAGAGCCTACTTCAGATTCTATGTCTCCCTCTCTCTCTGCACCGCCCCCGCCCCCCGCCTCGCTCATGCTGTCTCTCTCTCTCTCTCAAAAATAAATAAAACATTTTTAAAAAATTTTTTAAAAAACCAAAATAGCAAAAAGGTAAAAACAACATGAATGTCTATCGACAGATGACTGAATCAGCAAGATGTGGTATATACATACAATGGAATATTATTCAGCCGCAAAAAGGAACAACATTCTAACACATGCTACAACATGGATGAATCTTGAAAACAGGATGTGAAGTGAAATAAGTCAGCCACAAAAAGATAATTATTGTATGGTTCCACTTACGTGAGATAAATTCATAGAGACAGAAAGTAGATTAGAAGTGACCAGGGGCTAGGGAGAGAGGAAATGGGGAACTACAGGCATAACTCCAAGATACTGATTTGGTTCCAGACCATTGCAATAAAGCAAATATCACAATAAAGTGAGTCAAACAAAGTCTTCCTTTCCCAATGCATATAAAAGTCATGTTTACGTGATACTATAGTCTATTAAGTATGCACTAGTATTATGCCTAAGGAAAAAAAAAAGCCTAAGAATATTTTATTACTAAAAAATCCTAACCATGGGGTGCTTGGGTGGCTCAGTCAATTACGTGTCCGATGTTTGATTTCAGCTCAGGTCATGATTTCACGGTTTGGTTTATGCAATCGAGTCCCACATCAGGCTCTGTGCTGACAGCACAAAGTCTGTTTGGGATTCTTCTCTCTCTCTCTCTCTGCCCTTATCCTGCTTGTGCTCTCTCTCTCAAAATAGATAAACATTTAAAAAATAAAAAATGCTAGCCATCATCTGAGCTTTCAGCAAGTCATAATCTTTTTGCTGATGGGGCCCTGCTATGTTGACAGCAGCTAACCCATCAGGGCAGTGCCTGTGGAGGGCTGGGGTTGCTGGGGCCATTTCTTGAAGACAACAGTGAAGCTTGCTGCAACGAGTGATTCTTGCTTTCACAAACAATTCCTCTGTAGCATGTGATGCTGTTTGATAGCATTTTACCACCACAGAACTTCTTTCAAAATTGGGAGTCAGTCTTCCCAAATCCTGCTGCTACTTTTATCAGCTAAATTTATGTGATATTATAATGTGTTTTCATTTCAACAATCTTTGCAGCATCTTCACCTGGAATGATTCCCACTCAAGAATCCACTCTGTTTGTTTATCCCTAAGAAGCAACTCCTCATCTGTTCAAGCTTTATCATGGGATAGCAGCAATTTGGTCCTGTCTTCAGGCTCCATTTCTGATTCTAGTTTTCTTGCTGTTTCCAGTACATCTGCAGTGACTTCTTCCACTGAAGTCTCAAACCCCTCAAACTCCTTCATGAGGGCTGGAATCAACTTCTTCCAAACTCCTGTTCAAGTTGATATTTTGACCTCTTTCCATTAAGTCATGAACGTTCTTAATGGCATCTAGATAGTGAATCTTTTCCAGAAGGTTTTCAATGGACTTGGCACAGTTCCATCAGAGCAATCACTGTCTATAGCAGCTACAGCCTTATGAAATGTGTTTCTTAGATAATAAGACTTGACAGTTGAAATTACTCCTTGATCCGTGGGCTAAAGAATGGATGCTGTGTTAGCAGGGAGGAAAACAACATCCATCTTGTTCATCTCCGTTAGAACCCTTGCGTGACCAGGTGCTCTGTCAACAAGCAGTAATGTTTTGAGTCTTTCTTTCCAAGCACTAGGTCTCAATAGTGGGCTTAAAATATTTAGTAAGCCATGTGATAAACAGATAACCTGTCATCCAGGCTTTGCTGTTCATTTATAGAGCACAGAAAGAAGAGATTTAGTATAATTCTTTGAGAGAGACAGAGACAGCATGAGTAGGGGAAGGGCCAAGAGAGAGGAGAGAGAATCCCAAGGCAGGCTCTGCACTGCCTGTCAGTGCAGAGCCCAATGTGGGGCTCAAACCCGCAAAACTATGAGCTCATGACCTGAGCCGAAACCAAGAGTTGGACACTTAACCGAATGAGCTGCTCAGACGGCCCAGATTCAGCATAATTCTTCAGGGCCCGAGGACTTTTAAAATGGTAAATGAACATTAGCTTCCCCTTAAAGTCACCAGCTACATTCACCCTAAAAAGAGGCAGCTTGTCCTTTGAAGCTTAGAAGCCAGGCACTGACTTCTCCTCTCCAGCTATGAAAGTCCCAGATGGCATCTTCTTTCAATAGAAGACTATTATATCTATGCTGAAAATCTGGTTAGTGTAGCCACCTTCATGAATTGTCTTAGCTAGACCTTCCAGAGTACTTGCAGCGGCTTCTACATCAGCACTTGCTACTTCACCTTGTATTTTTATGTTAGGGAAACAGCTTCCTTAAACCTCATGAACCAACCTCTGCTAGCTTCAAACTGTTCTCCTGTAGCTTCCTCACCTCTCTCAGCCTTCACAAAACTGAAGAGAGTTAGAGCCTTACTCTGGATTAGGCTTTGGCTAGAGGGAATGTTGTGGCTGGTTCGATCTCCTATCTGGACCACTCAAACTTTCTCTGTATCAGAAATAAGGCTGCTTTGCTTTCTTGCTGTTGGTGTGTTCACTGAAGTACCACTTAAAAAAAATTTTTTTTAAATTGTATTATTTCAGAGAGAGGGCACACATGAGCAGGGGAGAGGGGCAGAGGGAGGGAGAAAGAGAGAAAAAGAATCCCAAGCAGCCTCTGTGCTGTTAGCACGGAACCCAACAAAGGGCTTGATGACACGACCCTGGGATCATGACCGGAGCTGAAATCAAGAGTTGGATGCTCAACCAACCAAGCCATCTAGGTGCCCCTAAGATAGCACTTTTAATTTCCTTTGAGGACTTTCTTTGCATTTACAGCTTGGGTAATTGATTGACTCATGAGTAACCTGTTAACTGTTTAACTCAAGCTTTCAACATGCCTTCTTCACTAAGCTTAATCATTTCTAGCTTTGATTTAAACTGAGAGATGTGAGGCTCTTCCTTTCATTTGAACACCTGAAGGCCACTGAGGGTTACTAATAGGCCTTGGTTCAATGTTGTTTTATCTCAGGGAATAGGAAAACAAGGAGACAGGGAATGGCAGGTCAGTGGGGCAGTCTGAACCCACAATTTACAAGTTCAGTTCACCATTTTATATAGGGATGGTTCGTGGCACTCCGGAACTATTACCACAGCAGCATCAAAGATCCCTGACCACAGATCACCATAACACAATGATAAAGTTTGAAATACTGTAAGAATTACCAGAATGTGACACAGAGACATGAGGTGAGCAAATTCTGTTGAAAACATGGTGCCAACAGACTTGCAGGGTTGTCACAAACTTGCATTTGTGAAAAACACAGATCTACAAAGCACCATAAAGTGAAGTCCAATAAAACGAGGCATGCCTGTACTGTTTAGTGGGTACAGAATTTCTGTGTGGGGCAAGGAATGTTTTGAAAATGGAGAGTAGTGATGGCTGTACAACACTGTGAATGTACTTAATTCCACTGAACTGTACAATCAAATATGATTAAATACGGTAATTTTTATGTTATGTGTATTTTGCCATAATAAAAAAAAACTGCAAAAAACCCTTCCATACCACAGGCAATACAACTTTGGAGGTTGAGTGACTCAAATCTATGACTGAGGAAAGTATAAAGAAATCCAGGATACTGCCTCTGAGTAGGGTTACCCAGGTGTTTCCACTTGCACCTGCCACGTTTTGATTCTTAATCTGGGGGACAGGCACAGTTATGTTTGTATAGCTCCAGTGAAGGTCTGAAATAATTGACAATCAAAGTCAACAAGATTAGGAGGCAACATGGCGGCTTTACCAGAAGGCACCAAGCTTACTGTGGAGAAGTGAAGACAGGTCCCTTAGTCTTGGGGTGATGCCTGGTCACTCACTCTCCTTGACCCACTCCAATCTTCCCTCCTATCACAGCTCTGCCTTCAACACCCCCTCCACATGCTCCACCACGGAGGGGCCTTTAATTGCTTTCAGAGTTCTGGGCCTGGCCTTCAACTAAGGCACACATCTCTCCAGCCTCTGGGCAGGGGTAGACTAAACTGGGGCTTATCTGTCTGGTCCCTGCCTCTGCTGAAATTGGGAAAGTCCCTCAGGTGCCTCTGCCTCCCTACCCGCCCTCAAGATTCACCAGCCCAGGATTTGCTGAATCATGGAGACAGGAGAGTACAGCACACTTGCCCACTCACGTGAACCCCTTTCTCGGGATGCATGTGGTACAGCTCTCCACCCCATAGCACGGCCAGAAGTGGGGCGGGCTTTCGTCTTCTCTCCAGGCAGGCTTAGTGCCCATGCCCCAGGCAGGCTCCTACCGCAGAGCAACATTTCCTTGCTCCTGAGATGCATCCAAGGCGGGCTGGACCCACCTCGGCTGTGTCTAGGGCCCCATATGGCCGCTCCTATGGCTGTGAGTAAGAGAGAGAGGGGCAAGCAGAGACTTCCACCCCTCCTGGCTCCCAGTCCAGGGGAGAAGACCCTCGTGCCACACTCATCTTCCTGGGGCAGCCGCACTGAACCACTCCTTCCATCCGGCCGGGCACCTGGTCCCTGTGGCACTTCTGTCTGGGAAGGCTTTGGTCGGTTCAGGCCCCCACCCCCAATGCCAGCGATGGACACAGCAGATGGGTCAGGCGCAGAGGTGACATTCAATGAGGGGCAACAATGTAGGGACCACATGACCCTATTAAGTATCACTAGAGGCCTTTGTCACTGCAGCACTTTGCAGCAACTAATGATTCTTGTTTCCAGTTCTGAAATCAGCAGGTGAAGATGTGTATTGCATAATCTGCCAAATTTCATGGTCAGAATTTCTCATATAACGGCAAATTTCCATGTAGTTTTGAACTCGTGGCCAATTGCACAACAAGTTTGGTAATTTGGGTGGGGTCAAGTTGCAAAAGAATTGTGCCCAGAATAAAATGCCTACCTGCCATCTCAGGAGGGTCCCGCACTTGGGACACAGTCCATCTCCAAAGTCACACAGCCGGAGAGCTGACAAAACTTTCTGAAACAGCACTTGTAACAGGTTCTCACAATTTCTTGGCAGGCACACATGTGTCTGTGTGTGTATGTATGTTTCCTTTCTGGCTTAGGGCCAGTGCAGTGTACTGGGCTAGGGCCAGACCCTTGGGCCACTAGACTCCTGATTTTTGCTGGTCACCCAAGAGATGACAGAACTCTGGAGAGGGACCGAGCAGTGTGAGCCAGGCTTGAGGCACAAGACATGCTTCAGCCTTTCAAGAAGCTCAGCCAGGATGAAGCTGATGATGGTGATTCTGCTTTGGGCACAGCTGGTGGCATGTACACTTTCCAGGAGGTAATGGGGGCCTCCAGACTTTATAGGTGCCAGCGCTTTGTCTCCTCAATCTTACTTGTAGGAATTTAACCAGAAGAGAGTGCTTCACATCTACCAAAAAACAAGCACAAGAGGTCTGTCCTGGGTCGTTTATGTTGGCAAACAATGATAAAAACTGAACCACCAAGAGAGGATGGTGCAGAGAAAACAGCGGGCCTGTGAACATGAAAGGACCTGTTAGCCCATTTCAATAGTGGTGCAGCCTTGTCACTACAGCCACAGCTTGAGCAGACCCGAGCATGAAGCTCAACTACTCATGACCATGGAGGCCCTTGGTGCCCAGAGGCTGGCACTGTTCCTGGAGGCACCGGCTCGCACACCTGTCTCTGTGTCCTCGGGCCAGGGCGGTGACAACAATCCCAACAGAACGGCAGAACGTGTGGCAGGGGCCGCGGCCATCCTTGCCGCTGTGGTGGGTGTCTGCACGTCATTCTCAAACAGAGGATTTGGGACGCGTCGCCCACCTTTGACCTGGCCTTCCAGTCCTGGCTTTGACCTGCTCCCTCTGCAAGACTTCCAACGAGGTTCTCAACCTCCTAGGCTGGGCTTTGTGTGAGCAAAACGAACAGTGCTCTGTAGCTGCCTTCGTCTGACCATGAAGCTCCATTAAGCCATGGCCTGAGGCTGCGTTCTGGAATGCTGGTTGGCCAGACCAGGCCAATGCAGGATGGGCCTGCCTGCAGCCTACAACTCCGGAGCCTCGGCAGTATGAAACACGGCCACTGAACTCATGCATCTGTGCCAGGGTGGACAGAAGGGCTCACGGAATGTTCTGGGTCCTGACGTGGGGGTGCTCCCTTGGGTGATACACAGATCAAAATTCATCACCAGTACACTTTATTCCAGGTATGTCATAACTCAATTTGTAAAAATTGTAACAAGAAGAAAATTATAACTTTTTCCAAAGGTCAAGTTCTTCTTCCTAGAAATCTCATCTGCCATATACTGGTGCACGATGAATAAATCAGAAATTTTCTTCTCACCTCTTCTAATGGCTCATCATTTGTTGCTTTAAAGAGGCCCCCGGGGCGGCCTGGGTGGCCAGGGACCCCCTGGTGCAGCGGCTGTGGCAGGCTGGTTGGGAGCTGCCAAAGGCTGCGAGAGAGAGCCCCCCAGGGGAGCCCCCATGTCCGAGGCCACACCAGGACCAGAGGCCAGGCTTTTGTCCCCAGCTCTGCCAGGACCTGTTGTGTAGCCTAGCCCGCTTCAGATTCTGTGGCTCTCTGCCCCTCCCCAGTTCATGCTCCCTCTCTCTCAAAAATATAAATTAAAATTTAAATAATTTTAATATCAAATAATCAAAAAATAAATTTAAAAAATATTAAATAAAAATATGTTCACTCCAGGAGAGGAGCCAGACATGGCAACTGAGGCACAGAGGGCCAGTGACTTCTCTTACAGGGGCCGCGGCCAGCATTGCTGAGTCTGTCCACCCCAAAGACACCCACCTGGATCAGGCTCCATAATGTCCCCCTAGGACCTTCCTGATGGCTCCTCAAGGCGTCTGTGCTACCAGGACCCCTCTCCTCACCACCCTATGATGTGCTCCCCATATGGCAGCTGACGGTCAGCCTGGGCCTCACCAAAGGCCTCACCTTTCCACGCAAAGGAAACAGGACGACTAACAGCTCCTTCGGGTCCAGGGAGCAGTCTGAACGGGAGAACACGACACTGCCTGCTGCAGAGGCCACTTTGGGGCAATTGGGCCATGGAATGTGGAAAGGGCCACAGTAACGCGCTGGCTGAATACAGACAGGCCCATAAGGTGACCCACCTCAACATATCCATAGGCCCTAATTCACCAAAGGGCTATTTACAACCAGGCAGTTACCAAGAGAAAATTCCATCTGTCGCCATACCTCCTCTCTTCCCCCTTTTAAAGAGCCTCCACCCTCCCCCTCCTGGCAGACAGTCCCTCCTTTGCTGTCTTGCCCTGTGGCTTCCTTGTGGGGTATTGAATAAACTTGTGTCACCTTTGCTCGGCCTCAGGTGAAGCCCGAGCTTCCACCCAATCATCACCCCACATTGGGGGGGGGGCTCCATCCGATTGGGAGAGACACCACACCTACAAAATACCCTTGCCGAAAAATTCAAACTCAAATCTGCTCAGATCCACCAATTCAGAGGAAAGTCAGAGGAGCATAGGAAAGGACATCCAGAGAGCCCATCAACAGAGCCCAGGGTTAAGGGGAGCTCCACAGATTTCTCACTACAGATTCAAGTGAAAAATACACAAGACAGAGAACGATGGAGGAAAAGCTATAGAATAATGAACGGATCTTCCATAGATCCTGGCAATGTGAACACTGGCTAGATTTTTGAGGACGCTAAGGATGTCACTGCTTATCAGGTGGACAATGGCCCTGTGGTTACATCGTTTAAAAGAACTCTTTCAGAAATACATAGTAGGGGCGCCTGGGTGGCTCAGTCAGTTAAGTGTCCTACTTCAGCTCAGGTCATGATCTCACAGTTTGTGGGTTTGAGCCCCACATCAGGCTCTGTGCTGAACGCTCGCTCAGAGCCTGGAGCCTGCTTCAGATTCTGTATCTCCCTCTATCTGCCCCTCCCCACTCACGTTCTGTCTCGCTCTGCCTCTCAAAAATAAATGAATGTAAAAAAAAAAAATACATACTAAAAATTGAGAGAAAAAAATACGCTATTTGGGAATTGGTTTAAAACAACCCCAGTGTCATTAGAGGGGTGGATGAAATGGGATCACAGCCGTTTTGTGATGGGCATACGGGGCTTGACAAAGGCTCCTGGCTAATTCTGTTGCAAACTTTCCATAAAGAAAAGAGTGCTGTTGTTGTTGTCTGTTTTAAGTCTCTAATATCCTTACCAAAGGAGTGAGGTAAAGAAAGGAGGGTAGCCTAGAAACCACCCCACCCCCAGGTATGGGGCCAGGGCTAGGCTGGAGGATTCCAAGTATTTCCACTGCAAATGCTTAAACGCTCTGTGCACCCCTAACAGTTTTCAAGTCTCAGTTAAAAAACACCTACCTCAGGCGCCTGGGACTTTGGTGCAAGTCATGATCTTACCATTCATGAGCTCAAGCCTCAGGCGGGCGGGCTGGGCGATGACAGAACCCATTTGGATCTTCTGTCTCCCTCTCTCTGCCCCCCTCCCCTGGCTCACACGCACACATGCTCTCGTGCGCACGTGCGCTCTTTCTCTCAAAAACAAATAAACGTTAAAAAAAAAAACACCCACTTCACACCCGGATATGACAGGATTCAGGGCCACCAGGGTCAGCCCACACACTGTTGTGGATTGTCTGTGAAAGAGAAAAAAGTCAGAGCTGAGAAACTTTTACAGCAATGTCACACAGTGACTAGGTCTGCTAGGTGTCACCCTTAAGACAATGGCTTTAAGGGGCGCCTGGGTGGTTCAGTCGGTTAAGCATCCGACTTCGGCTCAGGTCATGATCTCACGGTTCATGGGTTCGAGCCCCACATGTGGCTCTGTGCTGACAGCTCAGAGCCTGGAGTGTGTTTCAGATTCTGTGTCTCCCTCTCTCTCTGACCCTCCCCTGCTCATGCTCTCTTTCTCTCAAATAAATAAAACATTAAAAAAAAAAAAAAGACAATGGCTTTAAAAAGTGAAGGGGAGGAGCTAGACGGTTAGCAGCCGACTTTGACTTCGGCCCAGGTCATGATCCCACCCTTCGTGAGTTTGTTAGCATCTGGCTCTGTGCCAACAGCTCTAGGGGACTCGAACCTGCTTTGGAGTCTATGTCTCCCTCTCTCTCTGCCCTTCCCCTGGCTTGCACTCTGTCTTTCTCTCTCTCAAAATAAAAGTTAAAAAAATCGTTTTAAAAAAAATAAAAAGTAAAGGGCGTTGGTGGTCAAGATCCTTGGGTTGCAGCCCCAGTGCTATCACCACTCGTGGTTTATTTAACACCTCTGGGCCTCAGTTTCCTCATCCATAAAATGGGAACAGAAGCCATCTCTTTTGTAGGTTTGATAGGAGAACAAAAGGAAGTCAGAGCCAAAAACACCCTTTGAAGAATGAAGTGCAAAGCCGAAGCACTTGGCGATTTTGTCACATTCCCAGTGTGGCCTGGGCCCTGTCCCCATCCCACTCACTGCATAGCCTCACTCACCCTGTTTCCTCCTCCATCAAGTGCAACCACGGCCAAAAACAGTATTACTGATAATAGACTAACTAAAGTATCATTGATCAAAAACTAGATCACCAACGCGCCTGTGTGTGCCCAACACCTCCAGGAATGCTCCCTCCAGCCCTGGGGGGCCTACTTCACCACCCCATGCACAGAGGGGGCTCTGGGAGAACAGTGGTCCCTGAACCTCTGTGTTCAGACTTGCTCTGAGGTCCTAGTGTGACAACACATGTAACACCAATGCAAGTGCACGTGGGCTGTGACTTCACAGGGCTTTGTCTCAGAACACGCAGAAGTCATATTAACGTGGAGTTCACGGCAGGCCCAGTCCGGCCCCGCTGCACCGAGAGCAGACAACAGCAGTCCTGTGGCCCTGCTGGGAACAGCGGAGTGCGGGCCCTCTGCAAGGCGTCACATCCTGGCTCAAAGCAGGCATTACCCGTGACCCCGCAGAGCCCAACCAGCTGGAGCAGCACACGGGGTGAGGGGACGGAGGCGCTCCCACTAGCCCCATGCCCCAGCTCGGGTGGGCCGCAGAGCCTCTGGGAAGCAGCCAGAAACAGCTTGCTCTTCATGAGACAATGAGTCCACTGTTGACTGGCCGGGGCCTTGATTAATATTTGCAAAAGGAGCAAAGTGGAAAATTCCACCTGGGTGGAGGCAGGGCCCAGGGGAAATGTCAACAACCTCAATGGCCTTGTTCTCCCCGGGATGGACCAAGCAGAGAGACAGAGGCCTGATAAAGGATATAGAACCCGAGAGTGTTATTACACTTGGATCCAAACGAATTTCCTTATTTGAGTCATAGAGGTATTAATTTTTTTTTGTCATCCTGACTTCCCTGACCCTAAATTGACACCACACCTTGAAATCCTTCAACTCTCTTCCTCTCTCTGCAGTCTCCTGATAGCCCTGCCAGACCAGCAGAGCTGATGTCAGCCCCGTTACAGATAGGTAAACTGAGGCTCCCATACTCTGAGAGCTTCGCCCAAGGCCAGCAGCTGATGAGTAGCACAGCCAGGCAAATCCTGGTGCCTCAACGGCCAGTGGTGGTACAGAACCTGTTCCAGGGAGTCTGGGGTCAGGTGTCACAGGGACGAGAAGGGGCGGGTCTTCTGGGCTCCAGCAGAGGCCAGACCTCCCTCCACCAGAGGAGAAAGAAGAGGAAGCCCAAAGCAGCTCTCCTGCGTAGGCAGGTGTGAATACCACCTTGGGGAAAGGTGCCCATAACTGGTTCATTCAAGCATTTAACAGTTTCTCTTAAATACTAGGACATGAAGGCGCACTGCGGGCGTGAAGGCGCACTGTGCGGTGGCCCTCTGAGAAACCCAGACCTGGCGGAGTTCAGGACTGCAGGGGGAAGGTTTGAGTATCTTCAAAGGCTGCTTCTCTCAGGCTCAAGTCACCTCACTGGGCCACTTCATGATCTCATCTGCCCCATTTTACAAAAAAGGAAACAGAGGCCCTGAGAAGGGCAGCGACATGCCCTAGGTCACAGAGAGAGAGAGAGGAAGCTGAGATTGCTGGACGCTTAGTGGCCCTGCCTCCAGCTTATAAAGCCACAAAATTATTGGGCTTAGGTACTTGAACAAATGGTGTCCCTTCCAGCAGGTCCCTCGAAGGCTGCATGCCTGATCAACAAGGACGTCTCATGACGGACACATTTTGGAATGACCTTCCAAGCCAGTGTGGACCCTCTGCCCCGCAGAAGGCAAGCAGGCATAGCTTGCTGGCCTACAGAGAATACCAGCCATGGCCGCAAGGCCCTCCCCTCCATGCCCCAGCCCACAGTCCTGTCTGCAGAGCCCTTCACGGGCATCATCACCATCCCGGAGCCCCAGAGGGCCAGGGCAGTGTCAGCGCTGTGCCCCCACACCCCACGCTGCCCAGGGTCCCTCCTTCCACCCCTGCTACCACATGCTCAGTGACCTCCACACCACACTCACCTCCCGCCCCTGGACAAAGAACCTCCGACTCTCCTTTTCTTAAAACCACCCCCACCCCACTCCCATCTCTGAATGCATCTCCTCCCATGTGCGTCTCATTCCCTCTTGTCGAAGCCACCCCTGAATGTCAGTGACGTACCCTGACCTCTCTGCCCCACTTGGTCCCTCGGGGCTGCTCCCTCATCCCTGGGGCCTCACCTCCACATCCCTGCTTGTCCCCGAAACCCTCGCACTCATGGTCCCAACACACAGCTGTAAAACCAGCATAGCTCGAGCCTGGCCCACAACAGGGACTCACCTGTTCAGTGAGGGAATGCACATTGGTTAGCAGCTACCTTCTTGCTGGTCTCAGAGGGGCTGCCCCTCCCCCCCAACTATCCCTCAGAGCCATCCAGGTGGCCTTTCTAAAGCTTAAACTGACCACCACCTAAACCTCAGCTGTTGTTCCTTGGCACCCCAGAACAAAGTTCACGATCTCCCCCTGGCCTATAGGGCTGTCTCCAACTGCAATTTCACAGCAGGGCGGGTAGATGTGCCCTTGAACATGCACTCACCACATTCATCCCCAGTCTGAGAGTGCCCATCAGCCAGTACCTGTGTGTCATTCACCTTTGCACCCCAGTACTGGCACCCTGCAGGTGTTTGCTGGGAAGACCGACAACTATAAGGGCTGGAAACGGTCTCAAGGACCACACAGCTCAAAGCAACTCAGAGAGGTTGAGTAACGGGCCCAGGGTGACCCAGCCCCAGGCAGTGATGAGGCAACAACCTCCCTTCAGCCATTCTCCTTGGTCAGAAACCAAACCAATCCTTTGGAAACGTCACCTGAAGCCCCACATGTACGCATGCCAGAGCTCTCGTTGACCTTGAGATTTAGCTCCAGTCCACGTAGGTCCAAATCTGAACCCGGCAAGTGAGCCAGGCCTGGCATACAGTAGGACCTCAGCAAAACCAGCTGCTTCATTAAGTCAACCTCTCACCAGCTATTAATTCCCTCCATAAGTTTCAGGGCCCTCTTTAGGCCTTAGTCTCTTCATCTGTAGAATGACGCTAACTTGGCCTGCAAGTTTAAGTGGCCTTGATTAGTCAACCTAACCTGGTCCTTTGCAGCAGCCCAGATCTAAGCTCTGTGATCCGCTGTTAGCCCCACTAATTTTTGCTAACCGTCTTCAAATCACTATGCCAGGCTCAGGCGTCAGAATTATCAGGGAGGGCTTGTAAAAGCGGAGCGCAGCCGGGACCCAGGGCCCAGGGTTTGCATTTAAGACGGCGCGTGACTCCAGAGCACAGCGAAATCCGTACAGCGTCCAATGCTTCCGCCTTCGGAGATCCAAGTGTTACTTTCAGACCTCACTTTGCGGCAGTAAACATACCAAGGGAACCCGGGGGGGAGGGAGGATTTCCATTACTCTAACAACTCACAACTTAGTTCCTCGCAACAACTGGCTCCCGCGAAGAACTCAGCGAGGCTACGGCTGCCAGCGTCCCACCTTTTTGTCTTGGGGGGTAGAGGGGCGCGCCGAGGCGGAAGGTGGGGCTCCAGCCTCAGCGTCCAGCCCGGGTCCTCCCGACTCAACGACCCCCGGCCCGAGGCCACCCGGGGCTCCGGGTCTGCGGCCGGGACGATGCGGGTCGGGGCGCGTCCCCCGCTACTCACCCTTGGCAGCTGGGACCGGGAGGCTGCGGCGGAGCGGCGGCGTCCGGGCGCTCGCCCCGCTACCCTTTAACTGGCGGCGCCCGCGCACNGGGGTTCCGCGATGTCGCCGGCGCTGCTGAGCCTGGCCACGCTGTGCTGGGGAGCGGTGTCCACGGAGCCGGTAAGCCTCCGTCCGCGCCCATTTCCCGCGTTCCCTCCCTGGAGCCGAGACCCTGACGGCGTCCGACGGTCCAGCTCCTGCTTGTTCTCCCAGGGCCGCCTGGAGGGGGCACATCTACGCCCCCTGGGGCACCAAGACAGGCCATACCGGGCTTCAGGCTCGAGGCAGGGGCGTGGGAATCAGACGGACCCGGGCTCAAATGGTAGCCGGTGTTCTGGATTCAGTCATTTATGTCCACTGAGGCTCGGTGTCCTCATCTATAAAAAGAAGAGTAATACCCACAACTCACTTGGGTCTAGTGAGGAACAGCGACAGGGCTTGCAAGACAGCAGCAAAGCGCCTGGCACATAGTAGGCACTCAATACTATTCATTGTTACCACTTGCAGTCTTGAGGTCTGCCCACCTTTGGGTACAAAAACCGAGGGGGCGCCTCGGTAGTTCAGTCGGTTAAGGGTGGGACTTCGGCACCGGTCATGATCTCGGGTCCGTGGGTTCGAGCCCCCCTTCCTGTTCTGTGCTGACAGCTCAGAGCCTGGAGCCTGCTTCAGATTCTGTGTCTCCCTCTCTCTGCCCCTCCCATACTTATATTCTCTCTCTGTCTCTCTCTGTGTCTGTCTCTGTCTCTCTCTCAAAATCATAGATCAACATTTAAAAAAAAAAAAAACTGCTTCTCCATTACCGGTTGCCTTTCGGTTGCCATGTTGCTTGGTGCTGTGCTGGGTGCCACGGCGGTGGAGCTGGTAGTCTGTTGAACTCTGGCAGGTTTCCTTTCTTTCCCAGTGCCTTGAAGGATTGAGGGGATCTTCTGGGTCACTATTGAAGAAAAATCTCATCAAATAGCATTTGAAGCTCTATCCCTGCTCTCCTAGCATACAGCATAAAAGCTGGTGGTTACCTGTTGATGGTTATGGAGAGATGAACCCCTTCATGTGCTCTGATGTCTCCAGCTACTCTCCCTGGTGCTTTGCTTCTTCCTAAAATCTATATCATCAGCCCTTTGACAAGAACTCAGCTGCCACTGTGGTGGCTTACTTGTTTTAAAAAATGTCTGATATTACTTGAAGTTCAGCTTTAAAAAGCGAAGATGAGGGACTAACAATTTCATCCAAACCCAGATTGATCAAACCATCAAATTTTACCTTCTGTCTTAGAAGATGTTTGGAAATGTACAAGGGATCAGATTCCAGAGCCGGGGCACTTTTATCGTAGAGGGTCTTGTCACTGGGACTTGCTGCTGCCTGAAAGTTAAATATTTTTGATCTAGTATTTTATTACAAAACAAAAGTACTAATTATTTGTTTCTTAAAATGACGTGAGCCGTTAACTCCGAAGGATTTAGTACTAGCCTTTCTGGACACTAATGATCATACTTATTTTTTAAAAGCTCTTTGCAAAACATAACATGATGAAATCACAACTGCTTTTTGATTTTCTGAATAGCTAGCTCAGGTGAGTCCTTTTGTATCAGAGGAAGAACATTTTAAAGACAAGGGGACGGCACCTTGGATTGCATTCATAGCTTTCTTCTGTTTATCTTCTTGGCACAGCTAGTCCCTAACCTGGGGAGAATCAGTAGGTACTCTGGATGGTCCTCAAAATCTACACTTGAACAACAGAGTGGGAAGGGGTCTTCATGATGGTCCAGAGTCACTCCTGCGTATAGCAGGGCAAGGGGGCGAGGCACAGAGAGGAGTGGAGACCCTGCTCTAGTTTTTAAGTGTGGTGATGAGCAGGCTTGAGGATCTAAGTATATTGATAGCTAATCTAAGGTCTATTTTACCCTACCCTGGGCCAGCTTAGTCTTCCTTAAACTGAAGTGGAACCAGCCCAGCTTTTCTCTGAGAGTTTGCCACTTGTATATGCATTTTGAGAAAAAGATGGTGTTTTGTCTAATTTGGCAGATGAGGGCTTATGGTTTGCTGGCATTCGACACGATGCTTTATTTCTTTCTCTCTTGCAGACCATTCAGTGTGGCTCTGAACCTGGTACGTATGCTAGGGAATGGGTATTTGGGGCTTTACACTGACAGAACAGTGGACTTTTCGGGGGCCCACATCCAGGCAGTGGGTCATTGAGACCAGGGACAGGGTGAAACATTGCTTTGTTAGCCAATGTGGATGAAGCCTCTACCCGGCAAGGCAGAGCTCCCAGTGTTTCAGATGGGCAGGCTTCCTGGCTGGTAAGAGGGGCACAGGCAGGACAGGAATCCCCCTTCAGGGTGGAAAGTGAAGCCTGGTACTCTGGGAGATCAAGTGCCGAGATAGGGAGATCACTTACAGTTGAGAACAGGAAGGAGCTGTCTTAGAGAAGAAGGAGTGTTTGAGATGGTAGCATTTGAAGAATGGGTGGGCTCCTGCCCCAAAACTGTGGATGGAAAAGATGAGCTTGAGGAGAGCTGGGCCACCAGTGATCAGGACCTGGGAGTTGTGTGGGCCGGCTGGCTGGAGTCCAGACTGAGACATGAGGGACATGCATGTCAAATACGCTAAATACAGCTGTACATACACAGACACATGGGGTGGTCTTGAGTGCCCTGCGAGGTGGGGCCAGGAGGTTGCCCATCTCCTTGGACATAAACCAGCCAGCATTAAGAGATGTGTGCTGCCTTAGCAGGAGGAAGAGATGAATAGTGAGTGAAGGATGGATCCGGGTGGGCCACTCAGAGGAGATGGCATTGGGTGGGGCCAGGAAGGAGAGTGTCTCAGGCAGTTTTGCCTCTTCCCAGGACCATCTCCAGAGTGGATGGTCCAACACACTCTGACCCCAGGAGACTTGAGGGACCTCCGAGTGGAACCTGTTAGAAGCAGAGTTGCAATGGAGGACTATTCAATTTTGATGAATGTGAGCTGGGTACTCCGGGCAGATGGTAAGTTTGCATCGAGCAGTAAAGCCTAAAGTATCTACTACAGCAGAAAAGTGCAGATTATGTGACCCATTAATTCCACCCATGGCAGGAACCGAACAGAATACTGTAAATACAGAGGTGGACCAAAAGCCACATACTGTGGTCCCTTATCTGTGGTTTTGCTTTCCATGGTTTCAGTTGCTCATGGCCAACCACAGGCTGGAAGTAGACGATCCTCCTTTTGACGTATCTTCAGAAGGTCCATAGTAGCCTAATGCTACATCACAGCACCAGCCGCATTTACCTCGCTTTGCCTCATCACATAGAAGAAGGACGAGTATAGCACAGCATTTTCACATAGAGATCACAGTCACATAACTTTTATTACGGTCTATTATCATAATTGTTCCATTTTATTATGAGTTATTGTTAATCTCTTGCTGTGCCTGATATATATATTAAAGTTCATCATAGGTATGTATTATAGGAAAAAAAACCTAGTGTATATAGGGTTCGGTACTCTCCACAGTTTTAGGCATCTACTGGGGGTTTCGTAACATATCCCTTGTGGGTGAGAGGGGGGACTGCTGTACTAGGTTATTCATAGTTGCATTATCCATAATAGCCAAAAAATGGAACACATCAAATGCCTGACAGTAGAATTGGAATCACAAAACCAATACAGTGCAGCAATGAGCATGAATGATCTGTTACTAAACACAGTGGGGATGAATGAATCTCACATTTTCATAGTGAGCTTCTCACAGAAGCCAGATTAAAGAGTCCACATTCACATCTGAATGCAAAACTAAGTGGATAGAAGTCACAGTAATGGTTCCTCTTGAGTAGGGAGTAACACAGCACAAAGGGCATTCCTGGCATGTTTCTCAGCCTGGGTGCTGGCTACATGAGTGTGACAACCCATCACGTGGTCTGTTTAAGATCTGTGTACTCTTTGGTATGTTATATTTCATGGAAGAAAACCGAGTAAGTGCAGCGATGATTCCCTCCATCCACCACCATCAGGTTTAGGAAAAGTGCTGGCTCAGGTACATTTCTGCTTCCCAAATGGCACCATGAAAGTCCTGGCATTTCCCCCAAGGCAGCTTGCAAGTTCTTTCGATGAACCAATCTTGGGGGCCTAAAGCCCATGTCTCTGGTTTCCACCCGCTCAGAATTCAGTTCAATTCCATCTAGTTGGGAATCCAGGAATATCTGAGACAGAGAGGTGAGGTGGCCACAGTTCCCACCCAGTAGGGCTCTCAGAGGGCAGGGGGAGACAGGCACAGGGGCACAGACTCAGTGTCGGTTGGTGGGGACAGTCCTGGAAGGAGCTGTGCTCCATCTGAATGGAGTGGAGGCAGCAGGAGCTGGAGAGGGCCCTCAGGGAGCACTGTAACTAGGTGGTGCGGTAAGGCAGTGACCCCATACCTAGTACTGAGTAAGCATTTGCATTTGTTTGCTGTTGTTACAGGAGAGCTGGGCCTTGAAGGAGTGGTAAGCTAGAGGTGAGGGGAGGGGGAGGAGGGGGAGGGAGGGGCGGTCAGAACAAGCATGGTTTGGTGATTACACTCTGGGAGGCCTGTTCCTCTTAAAAGATACCCATAGTAGTGCAGAGCCAGAGTCCCCTTTGTAGGATCCTGTGAAATTGAGGCTTACCTGTGAGGACGCAAAGAGCTTGGGTTTTGGAATTGAATCTCTATCTGCTGCTGAGGAGCTTTGTACGCTTAGTCAGTGCTCCCTGAAATCCCCTGAGCCTCACTCACCCTATCTGTACACAGAGGGCAGTAAGGTTGCCTACCTTACAGGACTGTTGTGACTATGAACTGAGATGAGGCATGTAACTGCTCTAGCATCAAGCTGTCCGCATAGTAGGTGCTGAATAAACACTGTTTTCTTGCCTCTCTCTGCAGCCAGCATCTGCTTGTTGAAGGCCACCAAGATCTGTGTGACAGGCAAGAGTAACCTCCAGTCCTACAGCTGCGTGAGGTGCAATTACACAGAGGCCTTCCAGACTCAGACCAGACTCTCCGGTGGCAGAGTGAGCACATTGAGGCACTTTGGCTAATCGTCTTTAAAGCTCGTCCCTTTGCTTGGGGGGCAGACGTGACGTGGTGTACACATAGGCTGCGGACGGGCCACAGCTTGGAGCCTAGAATAGGATGCCTGGGTTCATATCCTAGTTTTGGCCACTTCTGGGCTGTGCGCCATGGGCAAGTCAGCATCTCTGGGCCTCAAGTTTCCCCTTCTGCAAAATGAGGGGAGCTGAACTTAAATTATATCCTGGCTCTAAACGTTTACACTTCTCCGATTCTGTGACTTACGCTGGCAAACTGTGGCAGCTCCATTCCCGTAGTAGACATCAGCTGGACACAGAAGTTTCAGCGGTAGGCTAAGGAACGCAGTTTTAAACTGAAAGGGCAGCACGCAAAGGTACTACATTTCTGCATTGCGGTGTTTCAGAAATTCAGGGGTTCTTTGCTTTGCCTTTCTTTCAGTGGACGTTTTCCTACGTAGGTTTTCCTGTGGAGCTGAATACAGTCTACTTCATTGGGGCCCACAATATCCCCAATGCAAATATGAATGAAGACAGTCCCTCCATGTCTGTGAATTTCACCTCACCAGGTAAACCCCCTCACTCCTCTGACATCCACTCCAGCATCTTGCTGGGATACTTGCTGTGAGGTATGTGGTTTGATACAGAGATGCTGGCGTGCCTCAACAATGCTTTGCGGAGTCTGGTTTCCTTGTCTGCAATACACAGTAGTAACTATGCCTCACTCACAGAGTCGGGGAGAGGAGGAAGTCAGATAAAATGGAGGGAAAAGCCCATTCCTGTGTGTCAGGCACTGGCTGAGCACCTGACATGCATCCTGTCACCGAAGCGGCCAACGGTCCCAAGGTTATTGGACAGATGAAGACATTGAGAGCTTAAGTGGCTTGCCCAGGGTTAGGCACACAGGAAAAGTGAGGCTGACATTGCAACCCTGGTCCTTCTCGATCAGTGACTTTAACCACGTGCCACTGATGCAGAATGTTGTGTGCACAACGTCGGTTACAGCCTTGGCTGGCTTCCTTGCTGGCTGTGGTGTTTGAGGAGCAGCTGGGTTTCTGAGGATGCAAGGACTCCCATCGGCCCCTGAGCTGTCAGTGAGAGGCAGTTGGCACCGGGTTGAACTCTGGGTTATTTCCCCTACTCTGCGACACACAACTGGCCCTCAAGTATCACATCTGCAGGGTCACACGCGGGGCTGCCCCGAGGATGAGACAGGACCATGTGTCACATGTGGAGGCACCAGCATGATGTCGGGCTACAGCGATTCCCATGCTACCCTCACCTGGGATGGGCCACCTTTTCCTTACTCCACTCCTGTCCTCTGTCTCTGGCGAGGTGTCCCCAGAGACACCCAAATGGGGTAATTTCTGATTCCTTGCTGTTCTTTGAGAGTGTGGTCTAGTGCGTTCTTGGTGCCCCACAACTTACTACACAGTAGTTTCCAGCTTTCTTGATGCAATCAGACCCCATTTAGGAAACATAAATGTTTTATTTTGGAGTAATTGTAGCTTTACAGAAAAGTTGCAAGGATAATACAAGGAATGGGTAGATGTCCAAAGGATCCCCATATAGCTCTCTCCCAGCTTCCCCCATCATTAACCTTTTATGTCTCCATAGTACATTTGTCAAAGCGAAGAAACCAACATGGGTACATTCCTATTAACTAAACTCCAGACTTTATTTCAATGTCACCTGCTTTTCCATGAATGCCCTCCTTCTGTGCCAACCCCATTTAGTCCTTGTGTCCCTCAGTCTCCTCTGGTCTGTGACAGGCTTTGGGTCTTTCTTTGTTCTTCATGACCTTGACAGTCTTTTCTTCATGACCTTGACAGTGTGGAGTGCCGGCCAGGCATCCTGCAGAATGCCCCCTAGTNGGGGTGAGTTTTTGGAGAGACAGTGCAAAGGTGGAGTGGCCTTGTCCATATCACGTCACTGGTCATGTTCACCATCATCACTTGGTTAAGTGGTTTCTGTCAGGCACCTTCATTGTAAATCTACTGGATTTTCCATTTCTCTACTATGAGTTTTTTTTTAAAAACAAATGACTAAATCTCCTCCTACTCCGGGGTAGGGGTGTGGGGTGGATTTAGTTCCACTTCCTGGAAGGGACAGTATTTACATATATTATCAAACCTCATTTTCAAGGGTTTGTGTCTTCTCCTGGGGATCAGAGATACTATTCTGATAAAGGTTATATTTAAATTAGACTCCGGTTATCACTTCGTGGGTAATCTTCTGTTTAACTGCCAAATGCCAAATGTTATTGTCTCATTTAAATTTGTTATCTTACCTCACATGTTGAATGTTCTGGCAATTTGTTACGAGTGTGGTATGCATGTGTGCATGTGTGCTTGCTGGCGAGGTTGTGGAGCAGAGATACCTTCTTCTAACATGTAAAAACTTCCATTCAAATTTCCAGGCTGCCTAGACCACATAATGAAATACAAAAAAAAGTGCATCGAGGCAGGTAAGTAAATACATGTTTGCCTTTGTTATTAGAAGAACCTGGAGGCAGCACAGCCCGATCCATCTTCCACAAAACAGGGGAGTTCTGTGTCCAAGTTGCACAGAGAGGGCTGGTCCCTGGCCAGCACAGTGCCAACTCCATTGAACAACCTGTCCAGAGGAGGACAGATTCTGAGTAGGTTTAGGTAGTGTGCCAACAGTCACAGAAAGATACCCACTGTCCAAACTGCACTTACAGTGGTACTAATTGAAGGCCCTTCCTGACTGGAGGGAAATCTGTAAGTCCTTCCACTGACCTCTGGCCTTGGGGAACCTGTGGGCCTTCCATTTGGATTAGCAAATATTTGAGGCGGGAGTGTTAGCTAAAGTAATGACCTAGAAGGAGATTCTCAACCTGTGTCTTCACTGGGGCTCACCTCTCACAGGCTAGACTATTAGAACCTGCCTCTACCCTTGGAGTTCTGAAATAGGTGCCTTTAGGATATCAGTCCTAAGTGTCCAATTTCCAAGGATTTTACAAGGGTGTGTGTACATTTCTGGGTAATGCAGTCTTATAATGCTAATGAAGCTAGTGGCACAGGAGGGAACCAGTTCGCACCTTTTAGTCACCCTCACCCCACCAGGCATCCCTGTGCAACCCCATCAGACTGAACTGCATACGGCTTCCTTGGGGGTAAGGCTGACTTGGAGCTTTATGCTTTCT
The DNA here is from genome assembly GCF_008692635.1 of Crocuta crocuta. Classification (NCBI taxonomy): domain Eukaryota; kingdom Metazoa; phylum Chordata; class Mammalia; order Carnivora; family Hyaenidae; genus Crocuta; species Crocuta crocuta. Next base: position 133,276 of record NW_027527929.1, on the reverse strand, counting down.
CTCTTGCCTCCCACCAGGAGAGCTCTGGACTGTGGAGGGCACAGTGGGTGCGGCGAGCTCTGAGGGCCTTCCATCGGTCCTAGACCCCTATTCCTAAAGACAGTTGTGAGCTCGGGCCTGACATGCTCTCCCCCGTGGGGAAAACACCGCACGCTCCCATCTCTTCTGTTCCTGGAAATTAACCTGGTGCTGATTTGCAAGTCACAAAAATCAAACAACTGACCGTGTCTCACTGAGTAGGACTGTCAGGGTATCTACTAAGCAATGAGGCATTTCCTTCTTTCTTCACATCCAGTAAAGCCAACAGCATGGTCTGATGGTTGAAGTTCCTGGAACCCAGCATGTTCTAGTAGCTATAGTCCTGCTTCAGTTATTCACTCGCCCTATAACCTTAGACTTATCTTCTGGCCTGGGGCTCCTCCTCCCCATCCTGAAAGGGAGAAAATGCTGACCTCAACCCTTAACTCAAAATGGATGTTGAGAATTGAAGGGAGTAGTAGAACCCCCCCATCTGTGCCTGCCACCCCTTGCCCCCCACAGCCCAGGGAAGCTATCTCAGCAAAGTGGTAATATGGGGTCCCTAAACTTTCTTGGGCAGCAGGTACTTTGACATGCTGAGAGCAAGGACTAATAAAAAGTACACTGTGCAGGAGAGCCCTTGGATGCACGCATGCCTGAGAACTTAGATTTGTTTTGGTCAAGCCCTTTGGGAGACTTAAATGAGGGGCAGTTTGCAACTCCGTCCATGTGATTCTCTCTCAACTCAGGAAGTCTGTGGGATCCGAACATCACTGCCTGTAAGAAGAACAAGACGGCGGTGGAAGTGAATTTTACAACCAGCCCCCTCGGAAACAAATACATGGCTCTCATCCAGAATCGCATCGTAATCGGGTTTTCTAATGTGCTGGAGGTACCTCTTCCCTCCGTTTCCTAACACCACCCCCAGCCTTGCTCACCTTGCTGACGAGAAAAAAGCAGGCCCCCTCTGGCTCTCCGTGGTAGCAGAGCACAGGTGGGACTGTCCCTGGTCAGGTATACAGGGCAGTTTTGACTCATTTAACAGAGAAAAACAAGTCCCAAGTCCCTGGGAACATCCCTGGAACTGTCCCTGAGAATGTAAAACCAACCAGAGGTAGATGTGTCCAAAGTAGGAAGTGAATCTTCATTCACGCAGTCTGATGAATTGAGAGTTCGTTTGGGAAGAGCAATCTTTTCACGGGCAGTCTTTGTTCTTGCTCCCCTGGCTCATGATTCTCAATTTGTCTCACTTAATTTCTGCCCCAGAACAAACCGCCAACACGTACTTCTGTGGTGATTCCAGTGACGGGGGAGAGCGAAGGTGCTGTGGTCCAGGTAAGGCTCATGGAGCTGTCCGCGAGGGCAGGGGCGCTGGACGACAGCGGCGCTGGATGACTGGCTGCTGCACCGCCCACCGCTCCGATGAGCTCCCTCCCCCAGTCCGCTTCTGCCGCTGCCGGTCTGCCTGCACTAAGTGACAAGCAGGGATCCCTTGCCTCAGTCCTTATGGAGGCAAGGGGAGAAGCAAACCTTCAGGTCATGATCCCTTTTGTTTTTGTTAGTGGTCGTTGACTTTTCTGTTTTAGTCCCAGAGCCTCAGAGAACTTGTGAGACAGGGGTACCATTTAATTCTTCCCAAGCTTAATCTTCACTGCAAAATGAACCAACAAAGGATTTAAAATCAGAAGGTTTGGGTTTTGATCAGGGTATAAACTTTGGGTTCCTCTCAGGGCCTGAGTCTCGTCGGCTGGAAAACAGGAAGCTGGACCAGGCAGATGCTCTCAGGTCTCTTTCAGCTCCGAGTTTATGATGTGGGGGCATGGAGGGTCATAGAGGCCCAGAGCCACACCCAAGCTATAAGGAGCTTTTGTTTTCCATTCCCTGGAACATAAAGGTAGCACTCGCACATGCCAGAGGGAGCAGATACCTGTCAGCAGATTATGACTGCACCTCTTCCGGGAAACCAGACTTTCCTAGTCCCGGGGCTATATCTGTCAACAGGGGCTCTACTGCTTGGGTTTTTTTAGAGGAAATATTTGTATATGTATTAGCCTGTGACCTAATCCTTTAGATAAGGAAACCAACATGTTAGCAACATGTACAAAGTTTAGGTTCACAGTTCAGGAGTCAGAAGGCATTTGGTCTTAGGTTGCTGGTTTGGATTTTAGGGGTTTGTTATGGAAGTGTGACCAAGGCAGAAAATGTCCTCTTAAAATGCTGGGGTGGGGATGTGGTTCAAACCAGGAGAGAAAAGGGGAGACATTTGGTGGAAGTAGGCATCATGCTGAGCTTTTGCTCTGAAGCATGATGGGAGCTTCCCAAGCCTCTTGTTTTTCCCTCAGCTGACTCCGTATTTCCGTACTTGTGGCAATGACTGCATCCGACACAAAGGAACAGTTGTGCTTTGCCCACAGACCAGCGTGTCCTTCCCCCTGGATGGTCGTAAGTGCCCAGCCATTTGGTCAGAGAGGCTATGGGCCAGGGTGGGCATGCGCCTGTGGGAGGATGCAGGAGTCCCTGCTGTGGACACGGTGGGAGGCTGGGGTGCAGGGGAAGATGTCCAACCCGTGCCAGAGAGCCCACTACCTGACTGGGAATGGAGACTTTATCTGTGAATTCACCACAAGATCCTTTATGAAACAGATGCACACATGAAGGGGGAAAATAAACAGTGCAGAATGGATGTTCATTGTGCTACAAGGACCTGCTGAAAAGTCAACAGCATTAAAGGACTGGGTCCATAAGGGAATGTGCAATTAACTACACTGTGATTTTCTTTCTTTCTTTTTTTTTTTTTAATGTTTATTTATGAGAGAGAGAGACAGAGCACAAGCAGGGGAGGGACAGAGAGAGAGGGAGATACAGAATCTGAAGCAGGCTCCAGGCTCTGAGCTGTCAGCACAGAGCCTGACGTGGGCTCGAACTCACGAACTATGAGATCATGACCTGGGCTGAAGTCGGATGCGTAACCAACTGAGCCACCCAGGCGCCCCTGCACTGTGATTTTCTTACCAGCCTCAGTGGCCTGGCCTAACCGTTGCTGTAACTTGAGGTCACTCAGCCACAAATTAATTAGGAACACTGGTTCCCAAAAACACACCTCACTGATGCCTGAGAGCAGCACGTTTGGGAAAATGACTTTCTGGATTTAGAGATGGTAGTTCTCTCACTACAGACAAATAAAATGTTCCCAGAACTGCCCCAGGGTAGAGTCAAAAGTTACAAAGTGTTACTCTCAGAAACACCCCAACACACCAACCACCTCAGGTGCCTAACAGTCCTGCCTGCTATGCGGGCACAGGGCGTGTGGACTCCGGAGCTTACCTGACCAATATTCCTGTGGGAGGTGGCATCACCCCTCCCCCCCACCCCCGTTTGTCAGTCTAACAAAACAGCCCTGAAAAATGGCATGTGTGTGTGCTGTGTATTAAGTAACCACACTGAGTATAACATTAATTCATCAAAGAACAAAAAACCTGAATGCAAACTCTAGTTACCAGGGTGAAAATGCCTGTATATATGTGGAGTGAGAAGCANGTGCAGAGCCTGGTGTGGGGCTCGAACTCACGAACCATGAGATCATGACCTGAGTTGAAGTCAGACCCTTAACCATCTGAGCCACCTGGGCACGCCTCCCATATCCCTTTGACAATCTAACGAATGACCTGGACACTCCATGGAAAAATGTACCAATCTATAGACCCCCTAGAGATCTAATGACCCTTGGTTTTATAGGAATCTAAACTTCTACAAAGTTTCCAAAAAGGAGATAAATTTGGTTTTGTTTTGGGGAAGGTAAATCAACTTGGTTTTTTCTCCAGGCAGAAGCATGTTGGGTGTCTGGCTGCCTCTCCTCCTCCCAGCCCTGCTGGGGGCCACAGCGGTGCTGGCGGCTGGGATCTACCTACTGTGGAGGCACAGTAAGTGTTATAGTTCTTTAAAGAAACCTGAATGAGGAAATAACACTTTGAATTTTTTTAAAGAAGATTCCTCTAGAAGCAGTTACATTTTGGCATTAAGACAAGAGTCAGGTAGCACTGATGTAACGCTGTAGAACTCTCCAAAAATACTGCTAATGGTGACTGGGTCACAACCGCCAATGCAGAGCAGGGATGGGGACCTCTCAAACCAGTGACTGCCACCAGTTTCATTTTTACCACTGAGGCACCTGCAAGTACTGCAATGGGCAAATACAGCGAATAGTGATCACATTTTGCCTGTAACATGTACTCCAAGCTAGTTCCTACTTTTTAAAAATAATTGCTCCATAGCATAAGAACAACACTCGCTTGAATTCACGTACCTCAGGGTGCTTGCCAACTCTTAAAACGTCAAGGATTTGAATACAGAAATCAGAGTATTTATACAGATACACAGCGAGAAGGACACCCACTGCTTCTCCTCTTGTCCACGTGGAGAAAAAAATGCAACCTTTGAGCCCTTTGTGATGTTGTGGATAGAACAAGATTAATCTCATAACCTGAGTAAGAAAGCCATGTGGAACTCTGACCTTGGAATACTTCTATTTAGGGGATGTGATCTGGCCTGTATTAGTTACAGTACTTTCATGTGTAGTTTCTGTTTTGTACCATACAGGACAGGATTCCAGCTTCCAGCTCAAACAGGGTACCAGTTAACCTAACACAATCACAAAAAGACTCTACCACCTGTAGACATCAGATGGATCAATTACTGAGTTGACTTAATTCAAAATGTGATGTGAAGGGCAGAGATCAGGTAGCCCTGTTTATATAGGAAACTAAAAATACTAGTTACAATCATCCACCTAAAACAAAGTACCTCAAACCTAAACAGTTTCTGTAACTTTATTTGAAGAGATATAGCTTAAGAAGACTGACTTCATGATGGGGACTTAAAAAATACATCTTTCAGAGCATTTTTAAGGTTTAAACATCAGCGTGTTGCAGGTGATATGGTCAAAAGGAACGTGGCGGGTATTTTCCTTGCTGGCAGGAACGTCCTTGGTACTCCACCAACATTCCTTAGCAGGGGCTCGTTTACTAGTAGTGGTTCAGATTGGAGTGGCGGCCTGCTGTGTGCTGCTCCTAGCTAACAAACGCTCTCTCCCCCCACAGGAAGGACCAAGAAGGCCTCCTTCCCTACTGCCACCCTACTGCCCCCCATTAAGGTTCTTGTGGTTTTCCCACCTGAAATATGCTTCCATCACACAGTCTGTTACTTCACGGAGTTTCTTCAAAACCACTGCAGAAGCGAGGTTATTCTTGAAGAGTGGCAGAAAAAGAAAATAGCGGAGATGGGTCCAGTGCAGTGGCTTACCACTCAGAAGAAAGCAGTGGATAAAGTCATTTTCCTGCTTTCCAATGAGGTCAACACCATGTGTGATGGTACCTGTGACAAGAGTGACGGCAGCCCCCACGAGAACTCCCAAGACCTGTTCCCCCTTGCCTTTAACCTCTTCTGCAGTGATCTGAGAAGCCAGACTCCCCTTTGCAAATACATGGTGGTCTATTTTAGAGAGACAGATACCAAAGATGAGTACAGCGCACTCAGTGTCTGCCCTAAGTACCACCTCATGAAGGATGCTCCTGCTTTCTGTACAGAACTTCTCCGTGTTGAGCAGCATGTGTCAGCAGGAAAGAGGCTGACAGCCTGTTCCCTGTAGGCCACCTGGGAGAAGTGAGGGGCCCTGAAGCCTTCCTACTCCTCCACATTACAGGGGGAAAGCGTCTCAGGATTCTGAAGTTTCCTGTATGGACTACGTGCAGGGAGGATTTTACATTATACCTGCTTTATTTAGCAGTAGGAATAGGGAGGATTCATAACTGAATACTTATGCCTTAGTTTAATCAAAACTTGTATGCCAATAAAACTGTTATAAATACTAACCACTGTAGCAATAACGAAAGGACAGAAACTGAATTTATAATTATAAATCAGCTGCATACCTGAAAATCAAGGAGAATAATAATGCAAAACTATAACCATTCTTATAATGAAATGATAAAGCATCTTCCAGCCACACATCCAGTCTTGAACAGTCCATGCACTGCACTGTAGGTAAGACTTTACTTCTGTAACACTGTAAACTGAAGGAGTATCGAATTTAAGAAGCCTTCACTAATTCACTCAAGTAACTTCATAGGTGAAAAACCATCTAATACATATAAGTCATTTTTAAGAAAACAGAATAGGGAATAACGAGGTGAACTCCTCTCTGCTGACCAGATGACACAGCATACGTGTGACCACTTGTACTATTTGACACTTGCAGAGGACCTCTCTGAACCAGATTCATGTCCTGTCTGATTCTTGTACAGGTGACTTAACATGGATACCGATATACATTACTTGCAGATCTCGTGTCAACTTTTGCCCAAAATTATCTATTAGAGGTCACTGTCGAGAGTTCAGAGTTTCTTGGTTATTATTCAAAACACAAAGTTCCTGCTCTTTAGAAAGTTAGCCCTCTTGAGTAATGTCTTTTTATAAATCAGTTATAATGGTTTACTTAAATTACCATAGAGCTCCACAACATAGAAATGTATGGTATTTTAAGTCTTCCAACTTCTTTCTCTGAAAGTATCTTTTTCGTAATGCAGAAGTTACCAAGGAGCTATTTATATTATTTATATTTATAATATGCCCTTTTTTCTAAGAATGCTGGTCTTTCACACATACAATACTGTATCTGCTCTAGGACATGGCTCGGTTTTAGGTGGATGACTGTTAAAATATATTTGTGAAGTGTCAAAACTATCCTTAAAGGACTATGCCACCCATTCTAATTCATGTCTCACCATGTTCAGCAACCCAAGCAGATACTTAATAATGGCTGAGGCAATATTTAATGTGGTTAAGCTCACTTACTTGTCATGATCTGTTTTCATGGTGCTTATTAAAGTGCTGGTAACAGAAGATGGGCATGGTTTGTATAAAAACTTGGATCAGAAACCAACTTCCTCTGAATCAACATCTACCAGTTACAAGAACAGTATGTTATTATGTAAAAAAGATTATAAACAAAAATAACGTTTTGCTTTTGGAATTAGGTAGCCATTAATAGTCTTGAAACAGCCCAGAAACATAAATAAGATCAACACTGTATAAGTTTATTCCGTTAAAAATTTTTTAAAAAATAAAGAACACATAATTTTCAAATTGAAGGCACACATCTTCAATAGTACCAACATGTTAGAGTTGTTTTGTTTTACTGGTGGACTCTTCTCTGTTCCTGACCTAAGCAGGTATGTAAGATTCTCCTATTTATGCAGCTTATCTGGTACCAGCATCTCTCCACATCCTAAGACTTCTAAACACCCCTGTTCTTTCCATATGCCACTCTTCCCTCCACCTCCTATCCATCCCTACCTTTGTCTCTCCGTCTCTCCGTCCCTCTCCATCTCCAGTTCTGGCGGAGCGGGTGCCCCGGGGTGGTAGGGACCCGACACTCTCCCAGGTTCCCAGGTCTCTGGCCCTCCAGCACTGTGCTCGCTGACTGGCTTATCTGCAGACAATGTCTTCTCTTCCTGGGGCCAGGGGCTCAGAATGCCTTCACCAAGGCCTGGATCACTGGTGCTACTAGCTGTCTGTACTTAGATGTTGCTTCAGTCGCTCACAGGTTAAGGTCAAATAACCATACTGAGCACAAAGAGCACCAAAACCTTTCTTGGTTCCATGAGTATAAGAAAACTGGGGGCTCAATGATTAAGTTAGTAGTAATTACAACACAAGTTAACAACTCTAAATTATACCTGAATTGTTCCTATTTGGCTTTAGGAAGGAAACAAATTTTCCTTCTCAGTTTTTGTTTTGGTCAATGATTGTTTTCTTTCCCCAAGCCCACCCTGAAGCATGTCGGGTAACAGAAGCCAGCCCACCCAGCATTAAATCTTTCTCTGGAAATCCAGACCTCAACTGGTCCCAATCTTTTTTGTAATTCAACAGAAAAAGAGAATAAAGAACCTTCTTTTCTTCCTATATGGAATTCCAAGAGCACACAGGAGTCACAGCATGTGTGCCTGCTGTAACACATGAGGGAAATGGCATGACCAGAAAGTCCTCAGGGTTCAGGCACACAAGTCATACACACGTCCCTATGGCTGCAGGAGATTGTCCGATGACACTGAGGTCAACTTAAACCAAGGCGTACACACAAGAACCACACAACCTTTCCCATCATCAGGGAGCTCCTGTGACCCTGAGAAAGGGGTGGGGGAGTTTACCACTGAAGACTAAGTTCGCATTTATTCTTAAATGTCCTGACTACAAAAGCAGCTTGTAATTTCACACGAAAGACCTGCTGTCGACATAAAAGTTAAAATTCATTTATTTTCCACAAAACTTAAGCATCTGAGTCAATAAATTAAAATACATATATTCTTTAAGAGTCTTTATACCAGGACGCTTATTTTTGGTCTTCAACACTGACTTCCTGCCCACTTTCACCACACAAAAGCAGCTCGCTCTCGTAACATGCGGACACCAAAGCGCTGCCATTCTCTCTGATAGATCCACAGTTCCTGTGTCGTGTCCAAACAAGCCAGCACGGCCCCTCCTTTCCAAGCAATCAGCCGGGGATCCATGTCCTAGAGCAAAAAGCAGACAAGATGTATACTTAATAATTAATTTCCTTGAATTTGGGAGTAGAAAAAACCTGAATCAATACTTAAACAGTCAGATTTTTAACCTGTATTAAAGACGCATCCATGCAGGACCCGTGAACTGCAGACATCTCTCTGTTCCAACTGATATGAAAACTTTTTAGTGTTTATTATTGAAAATCCTACTATTCACTATTATTTCACCAATAGGCTCCATATGCAGAAACAGACATAAGGAAATTACTTATTCTGAAGTTAGAGTGTAATAAATGTATTCCATAATCCCTCCCTCAGGATTAAAATTAAGTAAGAACATTCCCAGGAATTGTTTGTGGGATACAATGAAATACAGATACAATCTCTTTCTAAATTCCTGGGTTTCTATTTCTTTCTGAGATAAGTTTAAGTCAGAAGAATCCTTAAAGATGCCCTGGTCCAGGGACCAGCAACAGATCCTTAACATGGAAGCTAAAACTAAAGTTTTTCTGGCAGAGACCAGCCAGTCTTCTCCTTGCCCACACAGTCCTTTTCCAAAGGCCTGGCTTCTGGGAGTCAGCCATGCTGGTCTGGCGAGCACAGCAGGGTCTAACACACAGGAATCCAGGAGCCCAACCCAGAGTTCCTTGCACCAAATCTGTGACCTACTGAAAGAAATCTTTCCACTTCCCCACACCCTCAAGAGCTGTCCAGATGCAAGCTCACACCTTTCAGTACTGGTTTCATTCATGTACAATCCAATTGCACCATGAACAACAGACCTTGGGCCTTGTGATCACGTCCACATTCTCGATAATTCGCCTGAATGAGGGTGGCATTTTGTTGAGAATTCTGTGCTGCAGAAATTCTTGAGCTTTATGAAACATCAAACCACCTCCCACCACCAGGATGGAACTGTACATCTTCTTTTTGGTATCATCAGATGCTGAAAAGACAATGATACTCCTTCTATTCTTCTCCTCCATATCCACCATTAGGCCAAACCACCACCATCTCTTGTTTGGGACAACTGAGCCTCCTCAAAGCTCTCCCTCCAACCCACCCTCAACAATGCAGCCAGAACCCTGCAAAACACCGACGCCAATGTGAGCATGCTGCTGCACCCCCTACCCTGTGACTTGCAGGATTAGGACCAAAATCTCTACAGGAGCCTACAAAGTCCACTGTGACATGTACTGCGCTTCTCTAGCCCCATCCTGGCATCTTACCTCCCAGCCACACTGGCCTCCACACAGGCCTCTTCCTCTGCCTGGAATGCCACCTGGTGACCCACTCACCTCCTAGCTCATTCTAAAACGGCTCTTCCCTAAGAAAAGATTCCCTGCCTCTCACCCTCCATACCTCCTCCTACCAATAAAAATCCCTTATTAAATCCCTCAACCAGAAGCTCTCAAAGTCAGCTAACTTTCCCTTTTGTTCAACTTTGAAGCACCTGTCATAGTTGTAATTTCACATTTGTGTGACAATTTAATTCTTTGGTTTCCTCCACTAGGCTATATGCTCAAGGAGGCCAGGAGCCAATTCCTAACACCGGACAACGCAAGCACAAAGCATGTGCTCAACAGTTTTTCAATAGATACACTACACAGCACAACCAAACCCTAGCCTGAACCAATTCACCTAACTGCTATCTTACAACGTGCTTACAACAGCAGTCTATGCTGTGAAGAATGGCTTTATCCAGGCCCAGGGCCTTCCCTTCAAACAGCGAGATGGCAGTCTTCCTGGACATCAGTGCTGTGAGAGCTTCCTCAGATTCATTGCCTGCCATCAGACAGTCTCCCTGGGAGGATCCCAAATCCACCTCCTGGGCATGGAGTCTTTCTGGAAGATCAGATGACTGGCCACGAAGATCCCCTTCAAATCCAATGGGTTTGGATGCAGACTTTCGGTCAGCTGTAGCTTTTGCAGACTTTAAATCAAACAAAAGGACAACCAAGTGGATGATATGACTATAAGAAAATGGTGCTGATGTTCTCCAGCTAGACCCCACCCCTCCCTACCGCACTACTTTATACTATAAAGCAAAGGCCCAACACTGTGGTGCAGAGAAGGAATACACCCTAGCATGTGACCAAGCACCTGCACCCACTCCCAGATCACCTAGGAGTGAGAGGTGGTATACAAAAGGTAAGGGTGTGCTGACAATTCCAAAGCAGCCATAGGCAGGCAGGGCAAGTCTCACAACTTTACTCTTACTGGTTGGATTTTAAAATTGAAATGACAGTGTACATGGACATTTCCCCCTTGAAATGAGTTTTTAGGTAGAGTATTTCAGTAGAACTTGTGCCTGTGGTTACTACCTAATCCTCATTTTCAGATCTTATCCAACCACCTCATGCTCACCTTTGGGACAGGGACAAAGACTAGAAAATGGAAAAGGTATATAAGTCCTCCTTTCTCCATCATGAGCTGCTATTTCACTGGGAGAGAAGAGCTTTCATTTGTGCCCCTGCATCAGACATCCTATTACTTGGATCATCAGCTCTGGACAATAGAATTCAGCTCTTTGCCAAGGCCACATACCTTTTACGTTATAATTTTAAAAATTGGTGAGATTTTATTAAAAATACTACTGGATAAATATTCAAAAGTAGATAATTTATACACCAACGCTAAATATCTTTATTAAATTAACTTTTAAATTTGTGGACTGGTATTCTGAAAACTGGATTCATGTCTGCTGAATGAAGAAATCTGTCATCTGATTTTAAATTTAGACTTCATTACATCTCCAGTTCTAAAAACAGGATTAGCTTCAGTATGCAGTCAGACTGCAGTGACTGCAACGATTCACTAATTGTGGACAAGCTTCTGCAGGGACACAGCGGTCTCATCTCACACCGGAATGACCAGAGACCTGTTCTTGCTTGCTCTGTGTGGCTAGCAGGTAATGCTCATCGTGAGGATCCTCAGGGTCACCCTGGGATCTGTGCTGCAAAGTTGTCATCTTCTGTCCAACAATTCCGAAAGTTGCTGGGTAAAACAAAGCCATTGGAGCCTGCACAAGGAAGGAAAAGAATGATGAGCCAAGGACACTTGGCCTTCTGAAAAAAAACTGATCCATTAAATTCTGTTCTTCCCAAAACAAAACTGGCAGATCAGATGCTAGAAGGCAGACTCAATAAGCATTCTCTTTCGGCAGTAGCCTTATTTCTTCATTGCAGAGGATGCCAGAAAACTTACAGAAATCATCCAACTGAATGAGTGATGTGACACCACAAAGAGAAATGTCAAAGCCAATGTAATGCAAATGCCTCATAAGCTACTTTATAATTTCCTAATAAGAACAGTCCTTCCCTCTCTAAATAATAACAGATCATATATAGCAGCTAATTAAAAAGATGGTCCCCATTATCTATTCTAATCTGTACTTTATCAGTGGCTTAAAAGCTGGTTTAGCAGGGGTGCCTGGGTGGCTCAGTCGGTTGAGCATCCAACTTTGGCCCAGGTCATGATCTCACTGTTCATGGATTCAAGCCCCATGCCGGGCTTTGCACTGACAGCATGAAGCCGACTTTGGATTCTCTGTCTCCCTCTCTCTCTGCCGTGCCTC
>NW_027527929.1:0-121069 GCF_008692635.1 Crocuta crocuta | reverse complement strand
TCTCTCTCTGCCCCCCCCCGCCACTCATGCTCTCTCTCTCAAAAATAAACACTAAACAAAATACCAGTTTTTTTTAAAAAAAACAAAACAAAACTGCTAATCTATACCAGGTGACACTCTAACCTCACGAGGTTTCACACAAGTGCATATTCTCTCAGTCTGAGTGAACGAGGTCAGCTTTCTTTCTACCCATGGAAATACACACCCATGTGTTACCTGGAGTTTTTCATCTCCTAATCGAAACTGGTAAAGCAGGGCAGGAGAATCTGGATGTCGAATCTGAAACTCATGATCCTGAAGCCCAGAGATGTCCTGATTCCAGGAAAAGATGCTGTCAGTGAGCCAGTAAAAGTGCATGTAAACTCCTCAAATTATAGTTAAGCCTCTCCATAATCCGCAAATCACTTATAACAAGGCTGCCCTGCAACTTAGTACCATTCCACCTGAAACTTAATAAGAGTCAAAATGTACCTTGCTTCCCTTTTAACATTTCTGAGATTTCTACCATCTGCTTTTTCTTCATTATCAAGACATACTAATACAATCACCCAAATCAAAAAGCAAATTTCCTCAATAACTGGGAAGTGCTACCTAGTCTTAAATTCCTCAAAATTTCATTATTCAGAATTAGATAGTTTGAAAAATGTTAGGAAAAAAAAGTCTGAAACAGAATGCATAAAAAGGTAGGAGTCCACATACAACGTTTGCAATGCTAAGTGCTTCAAATGATACCATTTTATTAAATGTCTGCACCTATATATTTATTACATCTAAAGGTGTATCTTCAACCTTTATCAGAATGATCAAAGATCCTAAAAAGAAATTTCTTAAAGACACTTTCTTAAAAAAGCCAGCTGTACTTTCTAGAGCCTGAGACACATTCTGACAGCTCTGACCTTTTACCCAAACAGCCTCGCTCCTTAAGAGCTTCCACCTCAAGGCTCTGTCAACTTGGGTTGAAAGGGTGGCATAATACTGTTACGTTTTCAACTGCCTTTAAATATCTAACCTTCTTCCTGGAAACAAAAATAATCAGTGATTTTGATTTTGCCCCTACCTGATCTAAATGACAGAAAGTTTCTTTAAGGTGCTGTAGAAGAAGACAATCCATTTTATTTGTTAGCTGGCATTCCCGGTAAGGGAACCCGGCTCGCTGCATCAGCCAGTAGAAACACCTTGACACGTCAGAGCCCCCATACGCCAGACAGAGCCTAGGGTTAAAAGAAAAGGCAGGTGGGTAATCTGTCGGTCAAGAAGGTGTGAAGGACATTTCAAAAACTCCATCACCCACAGGGAAACATGACAAGCCTCAAAAGATGTCTGTTGCAGGAATAGACTGAAAGGACAGGATGTACGGATGGGATGGAGAAATGGACTCCAGCAAACTGCTAGGGGCGGGCACCTAGAAGCAGTCATGCTATTTGCAAAAAGTCTCCAAGAAACAGAATACACATGACTAAATGCAGCTCATTTCTAAGTCACTATGTTTAACATACGATGTTTGGTTGCCTGTCTATACTCACAAGCATATCAGGTTCACAGGCAGTGACATCATAGGACGAACTCACGAGAAGAAACTTTAAAGAATACCCTACCCACTAATTGAGTGGTTCTACAATTTGGAAAGAACACTGCTATGTTATTTTAGAAGTGGGAGACCTAGGTCCAGTATTTTCTACACATTTTGAGAACCAATGGCATCAGGTAATACAAACAATGGATGAGCCAAAAGAACACAGTGGGTTTTCGAATGCACCGTAACTTGGGGTGAGAAGCAACAGAGATTAACCTTTCTCATGGACTGGTTAGGCTCTCTTTCCAATGTTTCTCTGCCCTGTGACTCAAACCACCTATGTGACGGACAAAGAAGAGCTACCACATCCTGAAGAAGCCATCCTGGAAGCACAAAATGCTGCAGAGAACCTGTATGTGCACTGCCTGAGTGTGCTTACCTGTGTTGGGCTGGCTCTCAGAAAGTACAAGCAGTAAACCTGAGCCTGATAATTATTTTATTATCTCTTGTATCAGTAATGACATCACAAAGAGACTAGACAAGAAAGCTACTCATCACTCTCTGAACAATTACAACAAAAGCAAAAGCTAGCTAGGTAGAGAATTTAGACCTGAAAATCTATTTTCCCCTATACGACTTGCCTAAATAAAACTTTGCTATGAGCATAATTGATATCTTTACACCAGACCACAACAAGACACAGAGCTAACCTTTGTGGGAAGGCATACGACACAAGCTGGGATTTTCAGGAGCTGCTGATGTGAAGTCACAGCAGAGAATTCCAACAGGAAAGGTAAAATCTGTAGCCTTGCTAGAATTTGTACTTCCACAAGAGTGAATATAATTCCTTATAAAAATCTCGCTTCTAACTTGTGATGCTTTATAGCTGAACAGTCTGTGAGGGTAGAAGCAGAGAAAGCCACCTTCCAAGGTCCTTACCGAGTATTCCGATGAGAGACCCCATCCTCCACACAGCACACACTTGTCTTCTGGTCACCAACATCTACGATACATGTGCTGCTTAAACCACTTCCAAAGGTGGCACACACAGACTCCTGATGGACCACAATCCCTGAGACACAAAGGCAGAGGAGCCATCAGCTGGGCGGCAGTCAAGATCCTATGACAAATCATCAGTTAAAGTCTAGAACCCCCTGAGCAATTGTCCAAGCACAGCAGATCCTCTCAGAATAAACATTTCAATAAAGCAGTGAATTAGATTAACTTTGTCAATAAAAACAGAAAAACAGTCTCATTTCAAGCAGATTTCTCTGGAATATTAGACATACCTGAAAAACCCATCTTCATGAGGATCATATTCACTAGTTCTTTCACATGCTGTTTATTATAGATATCAGGAATTAGCAAGATACATCTATAATACTGAAAAGAAAAACAAAGGAAAAAAAGATAAAACAGTTAATGCTAAAGTCAGATCAAAACAAATGTCACTACATTTGTCTTCAGAGAGGATTCACTCTAAAGGATGGCAGCAACGATTAGGGGTGCGAAACAAAATCTCAAAACCATCTGCTATCTTTTGGGTTTTTGAAAACAGGAAATGTTGAAGTTGTGTGAGGATTTTTTTACCTTTAAATTATTAAAAACTTGTGAAATGGTATCACNGAAAATTGAGGGCAAAACAAGGATATACAAAACGAACTAAGCCCCCTGGGCTTTGCCGCTAATGCGGCAAGGGGCTTCATTGGACCAATGAATGTCGTTCTAAAAACTGATAAATACGGCAATCCTATTGGCAACCCACATTCGGGAAACTACTTAGTGGGCCTCAGTCCCCGGAGCCCAAGAACAATGCCGGGGACTCAATTGGCTGCGCCTCCCACTCCTCAAGTAACCCCTTTGTTTTCCAACAACCCTTAGAGATGACTGCAACATCAGGAATAGCTAAACCTTTAATGGTGTCAGATTTACTCTCTGCAACTTCAGGAGTGCGGCTGCTGATTTACCTCTCGCTGAAAATGTTCTTTTGTCTCAGGGAGGTGGCATTTATAAATTAAGAACAAACATTTTTGGCCCATTGCTTAAAGGCACCTTTGGCTTAATATTGGGCCGCAGCAGCGCAGTTTTAAGAGGCCTAGCCATCATTCCTGGAGTTACANGACCACAAGAAAGCGTGGTTAGGGACGCGGGGATGTGCCTGCACACGGGGCTCCCTGCCTGGGCAAAGCATGCCTGCAAACAGGGTGCTCTACCAGGAGGCCTGCACACAATATCCAAGTTTAATGTCCGCTCGCAAACGAGGGAACATGCCCTCCTTAGAAGTAAGGAGAAGGCTGGAGTTGTGGGCAGGCCTCTTAGTAAACATGTTGTGGTCACTTCCTCCCTTTGCTCCCCGCTGTCCTTGAAAGGTGTTTGGCTACTTGCCCTTAATTGGTAAAGGAATGCATCTTGTAGATTTCAGTTTGTATCCAGTTACCGGGGTATAAAATAAACCGCAAGAGGGGCTTGCGTAGAATTGTTCCTCTGGCCGGAGTTGTGTCTGTGTCTGTCTTTTGTGTGTGTCTTGTCCTTTGTGTCATTTCGTCCGCAACAACAGATTTCAAAATACACTACAAAGCTATGATAATCAAACAGTATGGTACTGGCACAAAATTACACCTATCGATCAATGGAACAGAATAGAACCCGAAAATAAACCCACACATATATGGTCACTTCGACAAAGGAGGCAAAGATATGTAATGGGAAAAAGCCTCTTCAACAAATGGTGCTTGGAAAACTGGACAGTTATATGCAAAAGAATGAAACTGGACCACTTTCTTAGACCATTCACAATAATACATTTGAAATGGATTAAAAACATAGATGTGAGACCAGAAATTATAAAACTCCTAGAAGAAAACACAAGCAGCAAATTCTTTCACATCAGCCTTAGCAACATATTTCTTGTCTCCTGAGACAAGGGAAACAAAAGCAAAAATAAACTACTGGAGCTACACCAAAATAAGAAGTTTGCATAATGAAGGAAGCCACCAACAAAGCGAAAAGGCACACTACCTGATTGGAGAAGGTATTTGCAAATGACATATCTGTTAAGTGGTTAACAGCCAGAATCTATAAAGAACTTCTACAACTCAACGCTGGAAAAACAAATAATCCAATTAGAAAATGGGCAGTAGACCTTAATAGACATGTTTTTCCAAAGGCATATAGATGGCCAACAGACACATGAAAGGATGCTCAACATCAATAATCATTAGGGAAATAGAATCGAAACCACAATGAGCTATCACCTCACACCTGTCAGAATGGCTAGTATCAAACAGACAAGAAATAACAGGTGTTGGCAAGGATGTAAATAAAAAGGAATCCTTGTATACTGTTGGTGGGAATGTAAATTGGTACAGCTGCTATGGAAAACAATAGAGATTCCAAAAAATTTATAAATAGAAATACCGCACGATCCAGTAATTCCACTACTATTACCCAAAGAAAATTAAAACAGTAATTTGAAAAAATATATACATTCCTAATTTCAGTGAAGCATTATTTACGATAGCCAAGATATAGAAGCAACCTAAGTGTCCACTGATAAATAAATGGATAAAGAAGATTGGTACATAATATAATAGAATATTACTCAGCTATACAAAAGAATGAGATCTTGCTATCTGCAACAATATGGGTGGACCTAGAAGGTATTATGCTAAGTGCAATAAGTCAAAGAAAGATAAATAACATACAATTTCACTTTTATGTGAAATCTAAAATATAGAACAAATGAAAAACCAAAAAAAAGCAGAAACAGACCCATAAATACAGAGAACAAAATAGTGGTTGCCAGAGGCAAGGAGAGTGGAGGATAGGCAGAATGGGTGAAGGGGAGTGGGAGATAGAGGTTTCCGGTTATGAAATGAATAAGTCATGGGAATGAAAAATACAGCATAGGGAAAATAGTTCTCAGTACAGGAAGAGCACAGTATGGGGACAGACAGTAGCTACACTTGGATTAAGCATAGCATTATGCATATGGTTGCCGAATCACTGTGCTGTACACCTAAAACTAATGTAACATTAAATGTCAATTATACTTCGATTAAAAAAGAAAAATAAAAAACCAAAAAAAACCTTGTGAAATTAAAAATAAGACAAAACATAAATCCTGAAAAAGGTCCAGAGAAAAGGCATCAACATGACATGAGCAAGTTGCTGGTTGCAGAGCAGTAGAGAGAGACACCAAAGAAACAGTAAGAAAAAGAGAAGGCACCAGAGCTGAAGTCAGTGAAGAAGGAAGATCCCCTCCATTTAAGGCTGAAAAAGCTTCAAGGACACTAGATTACAAACAACTCAATAATATGTACGTTTACTGACCAAGGCTCTTAAAGACAATCCAAGTAACTAGGAATTTTAGCTCACCTTTAAATCTTTTTTTTTTTAATTTTTTTTAATTTTTTTTTTTTTTTTCTTATTTCTAGGAGAGAGAGAGAGACAACGTGAGCAGGGGAGGGTCAGAGAGAGAGGGAGTCACAGACTCTGAAACAGGCTCCAGGCTCTGAGCTGGCAGTCAGCACAGAGCCCGACGCGGGGCTCGAACCCACGAACCGCGAGATCATGACCTAAGCGAAAGTTGGGACGCTTAACCGACTAAGCCACCCAGGCGCCCCTAGCTCACCTTTAAATCTTTCAGTGGAATTTCCAAGTATTTTTGGATTGCGTGAGACCATATTACTTCAATATCTGCCAAAACAGCCGTAAGGGAGCCCCCAGGTCCTGGGTGAATATTTAACTGACCTCTTCTGATAGGCCAGTGAATATTATAACAGTCCAATGGATTAACATATAATGCCTAGAAAAGACAGGGAGATGAACACATTGTTAAAACTTTTCTTGGGCATTTTCTGGATTCACACTTAAAAACCTAAGGCCAGAGTTATGATTAATATTTGCTCACTATTCTAATTAATTTATTTTAATGTTTATTTTTTTGAGAGAAAGACAAGAGTAAGTGGAGGAGGAAAAGAGACAGGAAGACACAGAATCCAAAGCAGGCTCCAGGCTCCCAAATGTCAGCACAGAGGCCACTGTGGGGCTCAAACTCACAAACCATAAGATCATGACCTGAGCTGAAGTCAGATGCTTAACCGACTGAGTCACCCAGGCATCCCCATCTGCTCACTATTCTAAATGTTGACTGGAGTATCTAACATCATGGGAGCCTGTGTGAGTATCTGGGCCTGCAAGGAAGATGAGGAATTCTAGGAAACAACTAGAACTGGATGGTGCTGCAAAGTTCCCTACCTCTTCTCCCACCAAAAATTCAGGGTGATGAGATGTGTTTGTCCACTTATTTCCAGAACAGTGATCTAAAATTGCAGGTCGCATCTGCTTGTTGTAGGAACGTGCCTGAAACAAAAGAGCATCAGAAAAGTCTTTGAATATAAGCAAGAAAAAAGAAGAGGGGGGAAGGACAAATGTAGTATGAGTCCTCTTTTCTCCTCTCTCACAGACCAGATACAGTAGCAAAATGTAATCACAAGCCTTAAATATTTGGCAAAATACTGACTGGTCACAGAAAGATTCTCTTGGCCATTTCCACAATTGTCATTTTTTCCTCATGGTTTTAACACCTAGGCTGCGATTCCTAGCCAGTCCAAAATTACTACGGCACTCTGCTTAATGCTGAATACACATTTATGTATCATGCCAACTCATGTCCACTCCTATTTTTTATCATATCAAAATGACAAATGTAGTAAGAACATAGCTTCCCATGTTCTTACAGATCCTGGAATTATACACTTAAGACTCTCAGGTAAACTATAAATTTTTATCAACTTGCCATAAGAAACATCATCTTTTAAATTATTCAGCATGCCCAAGCTTTTGTGACAGTGATTTGGGTATTCTGTAGGTGGTTATGAATGGTTTTTCTTCCTTTTTTAAGAAAATCCCTTTAATTTGCATACTGAAATTGAGAGAGCACATAAATGGCATTATGACAGAATGGCAGTTAAAGAATGAATCTGAAGAAACAGTTAAGACCAAACCTGTTCAGGGGACACGGGAATCCGTCTTGTACCGTTTGACATCTTTTTAGACCATATTGCTTGATCCACCATTTTAAGGCCATTTTGTCTTTGTTCATTACTTTCTGGTTTCTGGCAGAAAAAAGTGAAAGATGAACAGGACAAAGGATTTGGTGAAAAAAGAAAGCAATTTGGCAATTTTTTTTCAAAATATATTAGATTTGGTTTTTATTGTAGAGCATACATTGTAGGGCAAGGTGCTGAACACAGAACTACAAATCATTTTTGGGAAAAAAGCTGTAAAAAAAAATTAAACTGCAACTGCTTTAGTTATGCAGTCCCGACATGAATCCATGCTGGCAAAGGAGTTCTAGCCCCTGAGAAGGGCTTCTCCATGGTGGCTGCCCCAGAAATCGGCAGCCTCAGGCCTGGCCTCTGTAAGACAGGGCCCCTGGGGTGGTGGCAACCTGGGTACTAGGAGGGCCTCTGCACTCAGCAGGCCTGGGGCTTGGCCCTGGCTGGCAAGGAGACATTGCTAATGAATCTACATCATCAAAACCTTGCAACCTTCGAGGATCTGAGTAGGTGGGAACTTCCAAAGACTTTATTTTTCCTTTTACTATTTCTTAAAAGCCCCTTCCCAGCTCCCATGCCCCTGAGGCAGAGGAGGCACTGACCCAGTCTGCAATCCAGAGCTCTTGCCTTGGATACATGCTACAGGCAGACGGGGGGCGGGGGGGGGGGGGACACCTTCCTATGGGGATGACATGGAGAGAAGGCCCATGCTGGCCAATGTAGGAGAAAGGAAAGGGTTAGGAAAAGGCTAGGAGATCAAAGGAAAATTAGTAAATTTAAATTAGTAAATTTAATCCACCAAGAAGAAATGCTCCCTTATCAACAAGTAGCAGTATTTCCTTAATTTTTGCCATATGTATCAATCTTAAGAACTCAAAGTAATCTTTTTACAATTTATACATAAGTCAGAAAGGAACCCTCACTATAAAGGCAACTATTTGCAAAAATCTATAACCTCAAAGAAGTCTGAGTGACAAAATTTTTCATAGCACTAATCAGAATAGCTACTTTGTATTTATAAAGTATTTCAGAGACTTTTCCATACATCTACATATTTTTGCCTTTGTAACAATGTTACATCCACTCCTGTGCTACTTTGTTTATTCAGCAGGTATTCAAGTTGCTGTGACATAAAGAACAGATCTGTAAATACCTCTGTGAAAAAGTTACTGTTTTCTATCAACTTTTAATCCTGAGATTTATGCCCTACAAAAGAATTGTAAGATCCAAAGATATAAATGAATTTAGATTCTTATACCCTCAAGTTACATTTAGGCTTAGAAATGGACTTACATAGTCTTCCAGTTATGCTAAAAAAAAAAAAAAAACCCTAAAGTTTAGTATTTTAAGTATAAAAACTGCAAATTCCTAAAACTACCTTCAATCTAAAACTTAAAAGTGGATTACAAAGCAAAACATATTATTTTAACATCTACCAAGAAATATTTTGCTCATAATTACTATCTGCAAGATCGGATAAAGTAAATGCTACCTGCAAGGATATGTATAGTTTTGCCTTCAAGTTATAATTCGATCTAAGATTGTAGTAACTGATTATAACAATCAATTTACTTATGGATCGAAAATACAAGCTCAATATATACTGTAAGTATCTGGAAGAGAAAAATATGGCAGTCAGTTAATAGAGACCTTAAGGCCTTATTTTAAGTGAGTGGCAATTCTGTGTCATCCATTAAAGATCACCTTTATCAGGGGCACCTGGGTGGCTCAGTTGGTTAAGTGTCCGACTTCAGCTCAGGTCATGACTTCGTGGTCCAGCCCGTGAGTTCAAGCCCCACGTCAGGGTATGTGCTGACAGCTCAGAGCCTGGAGCCTGCTTTGGATTCTGTGTCTCCCTCTCTCTCTGCTCCTCCCCTACTCACACTCTGTCTCTGTCTCTCAAAAATGAATAAATGTTAAAAAAATTTTTTTTTTTAAAAGATCACCTTCATCAATACTCAATTCATATTGATGGGTAAAAAATGATTTTGATTTACTTGTGTTATAACTATTTCTTTACAATCTAATACCGCTAGCTCAGATGAAAAATGCTACTTGTAACCCTGAATGATGTTATTATTTTAAAATGCATTAAAGCTATGAAGATATAGATGTTTATTCAAGTACACAGTGTACACTTGAATGTGTAAGCTCTCCCAAAGAAACCACCTTGGGCTTTCTCTCCAGATCCTCCATTTCTGACTTACATTTAGTCCTTCCCTTAGGAGCCAGTTGTCCTTGTATAGTGGCTGCCCTTGTTGTTTGTGTCTTCGTGCAATTACATGAGGAATGCTAGCAGGAAGTGTGTCTGTGGCTCGACCAATCCTTAAGGTTGTTGAACCAGGGTGTATGACAACGATGAAGTTGCTCTGGATTTGCTGCAAATATAAAACACAGGAGTGTGACCTTAGTAAATAACATGCAGATAACAAGGTAAATAATATATAGGTAACAGGCTAGACTAAGTTAGTTTCCTATAATGACTATCAGACTCAAAGCTATCAAAATAACTCACTTAAGGTAGCTCTTTGAGAGGCATCCAATTATTGCTCTCTGTCTGAATGCAAACTCCTTTCGTACTTCTGTGCTCCCAGGATCTGACTCACAGTACACAAGTCAATATTTGTTTAAATGAACAAAACTATCCATAACTATCCAATGCAAGTTAACCTATAATTATTGGGCATTTCTGTGCCAAGTACTGGGAGTACAGTGATGACCAAGACAAAAGTTCCCGGCTACCAGAGAACTTTCAGATTACCAGGGCTCACAGACAAGGAATACATGTGGGGGACACCAGGACTAGTGAACAACTTGCTAAAGCTGAAGCACTAAAGATTCCTGTAAACAAAAAATAGATTCTAAACCTCCACTACACGTTTTCTGATTCAGAATTTCCAAGGAGAGCCACCATTCCTGCATGACTCCTTAGCCAGTACCTACTCTGCCCTGCCCTTGAGCTACCGATGTGTCTTCTTGCATATCTCCATTTAAAACATTTCCAAAGCTGCTCATAAAACAGAGTCCAGAACCTCTGGGATCAAGACCCTGACTACTTCTCCAGCCTTACTCGAGAACCACCCCCTTTCTCTTTCATCTTCCTGATCTAGGCATCTCTTTTTTAATGTTTTTAATGTTTATTTATTTTTGAGACAGAGAAAGACAGACCATGAGTGGGGAAGGGGCAGAGAGAGAGGGAGACACAGAATCTGAAGCAGGCTCCAGGCTCTGAGCTGTCAGCACAGACCCCGACACAGGGCACGAACTCATGAGCCATGAGATCATGACGTGAGCCAAAGTTGGATGCCCAACCAACTGAGCCACCCAGGCGCCCCCGATCTAGATTACCTCTTGATTTCTTGGGGCACCTGTGTGGCTAAAGGTCATGATCTCACAGTTCATGGGTTCAAGCTCCATGTCAGGCTCCATGTCAGGCTCCACAGAGCCTGGAGCCAGCTTCAGATTCTGCGTCTCCCTACCTCTGCCCCTCCCCCTCACTCTCAAAAGTAAATAAACATTTATTTATTTATTTATTTTTTAATTTAGGTATCTCTTAATTTCTTAACTCACCACTCTGACTTCCAGGACTTCACAAAGGCAACTCCCTTTGCCTGCTGCACCCTTTCTCCCTGGTAAATCCTACATCCCCCTTCAGTTCTGAAGTTAAATGTCATCAGACTAGGTTTGCTTGTCCCCTTGCAATATAATCCTATGGTACTCTTTTTCTTGATACTTGTCTTCTTTGTTATTATTTACTGTCTGCCCTCACAACAGACAAAAACCTTTATGCAAGAAGGGATCACTTCTGTCCTGTTCACTAGTCTACGCCCAGAGCACAGTGCATAGGAGCCTAGGAGGTATTTGTTGAATTGTTGACTGCTTTCTCATGGCTGGAGTGTTAAACACTACTTCCCAAGCTTTTTTGTGGTATGGTAGACATGTGTACAGAAGATCGGAGTAGAAAAATGAAGCTGCTTGCCAGCAGAGATACCTGTACCTTATTAATGGCACACAGGCTGCAGCACATTGATCGGAAAGTTCTGGGGTAGTAATGGCAGTTTTCCAAAACGTGGGCAAATATTTTTTAACAAATTTTTTTTAACACGTGAGGAAAAGACTAGTCTGTANAAAACTGAGGACTAATGGATGTGGGGGGGAGGGGGGATTGGCATGAAGGAGGGCACTTGTGGGGATGAGCACTGGGTGTTATGTGGAAACTAACTTGACAATAAACTATTAGTAAAAAAAAAAAAAAAAAAGACTAGCCTGTACATCCCACACATCACTTCCTGAATATTATTAAATAAGACCAAGTAAAAAAAAGTTATTAAGCAAATAATGGGTATGAAAAAAACACAGAGAACACAGGAAAACTAAAGGGTGTTCTACAATGGAGTGGGGTTAAGGAAATGTTTCTATAGTGGTTAAGGGCCCAGGCTCTGGATTCACGGATTTGGCTTGAAATTCAAACTGCACCACTTCTTTGCTCAGGATAAGGTTCCTGCCTCACAGAGCTTTGTGAGGATTAAGCAAGTTAATCCTGCAGCCGGGGGTCTGTCGAGTTCTTCCGGAAGTTCTGTACTACCTTCAGAAGAGACCAGACTCTGGCTTTATGCCTCTCGTGATAGGGCCCGCTAGGATCTCCTGTCTCACCTCTGGCTCCCTCTTCCTCCTCACTTCCAGACATCCTGATCACCAACACTTGATCACCTCTCCTGGCCCAGGTCTCTTCCACACTATTCTCCTTCTGAGATTCCCTCTGGCTAACTCCTAATCACTCTTCAGGCCTTGGTCCAGATGTCACTTCCTTTAAAACCGTCCCAGACCATCAGGGTCAGAGGAGGCACCTGCTGTGTGTGCCCAATACTTCCCTAAGGCCTTCTGGACTAGCCCATCTGATACCATATGCCCTAATACCTGCTGCCCCATGTACAACTGTAGGCTCTACCCTCCTGCCTCCCAGTCACAGGGTGAAAGAACATAGAAGGTGGGAACCTTCAAGGCCCATACGGACCGCCCAGTCTGCCCCCTCAATTAGATGGGCGGAGAAGCAGGCCCAGGCAACAGTAGGAATCACCCTGGGGGGTTACCGTGAGGCACCACAGTGCTATACATCCCACAGCTGCCTGGACAGTTGGGTGTAATCTTTAACCCATCCACCCGTTAGGAAGCTGCCTCAGAGGTGTCCATCATGCAATTCTGGCCATTTAAATGTCTTATTTTTTATGTGAATTTACCTATTTTCCTACGGGAATGTTGGTGTTTTTCATTCATCAGTAGGAATACATACACACACACGTCCTATGACTGCCATGTTACTACCAGTATTTTTTTCTGGTTAGGATGACTTCATCTTGTTCTGATTCTGACACACAAACTCTTCACGTCTATTCAAACGATCGTCTGCCCCTTCCTTGCTTTATGCTGGAACTGGCCTCCCCAAGACTTCCTTCACAAAGGAAACCGCCTGCACCGCCAAGTGTCCCTGTCCGGCGCTAAACTCCCATCTGCGCTCGCTGACACTCCACAGCAGCTCGGAAGGCAGGCGAGGGCCGGGGGTCCGTCCCGCGGCCGGCCGGGAAGACAACCACCCCCTGCGCCAGCAGCGACGGCGGGGGCCGGAACCCCGGCACCCCCACCTGCCTTTTCACCCCCCCGCCCGGCCGGAAGGCCGTCTCCGAGACCCGCCCCCGGCGCCGCGCCGCACCTCCTGCAGCGACTCCGGCACCAGCGCGGGCACGATGGGTCGTTTCACGCCGCGCTGCTCCTTCTCCTTCTCTCCGCCCTTCTCCTTCCCGTTCTCCGCGTCCCCCTTCTCCGCCTGGGTCATCGCGGCCGCTGACAAACACCGACCTCTAGCCTCAGGGACGCGCCGAGCCCGCCGGAGCCGGCTGGGCCGCCGCGCACGCGCAGCCTGCCAACCTGGTGCCCGGCAACCAAGATGGCCGCTGGACAGCCGCCCCAGAGGATTACGGGAAATCGGAGGGGCGGGGCTGTCCAGGGGAGGATAGGGCGGGGTGTGGGGCGTGGAAGGGTGGGTGTTGCTGTGATTTGTCCAGACGGTAGGATGTTGGAAGCCTACTTGTTTTAACTTTTGATCACTCTACCCGGCGTCGCGTTTTGTTCTCACAATAGGAAGCCTCTATTCTTGGCTTCCTAGACCTCACATGCTCCTAGTTCTCCTCATACAGCGCTGGTTAGACTCAGTCCCGCTTCTGATGCTAAGGTTTTCTTGAGTTAGGGCCCCTCTGTCTACACCCATCGAATAACTTTATCCAGTTTCATGGCTTTGCATTTGAATATAACTCCCAGATACATAATCCAGTCTGGAAGTGTCTCTGAGATCCTAACTGATAATCAACAGCCTATTTGGTATCTCCATGTAGATGTCCACAAGCCATAGCAAACTTAAATGTGCCCAAACTGGAACGCTTGATATCTGCCCCATACCCTCTGCCCCCAACCTACTCCCATGTTCACCATTTTGGTAAATATCACTTTGATTCTGCTGTTGTCCAATCTATCAGTAAATCCTGCAGTCTCTAAAATATATCTTGAATGAATCCACTTCTCCATCTCTATAGTTACCTAGTCCACACTATTCTCTCCTCTGGACTGCAACAGTCTCTTTTTTCTTTTTCTTTTTCTTTTTTTTAGATAGTTTATTGTCAAGTTTGTTTCCATATAACACCCAGTGCTCATCCCCACAAGTGCCCTCCTCCGTGCCCATCACCCCTTCCCCCTCCCCTCCCCCGCCATCAGCCCTCAGTTTGTTCTTAGCCTTCAAGAGTCTCTCATGGTTTGCCTCCCTCCCTTTCCCCCACTATTTTCCCCCTTCTTCTCCCCCATGGTGCTCTGTTAAGTTTCTCCTAAACCTCCTATACGTGCAAACATATTGTATCTGTCCTTCTCTGCCTGACTTATTTCGCTTAGTATAACACCCTCAAGGTCTATCCATGTTCCTCCACATGGTCAGATTTCATTCTTTCTCATTGCCATGTAGTATTCCACTGTGTAGATAAACCACATCTTGATCCATTGGTCAGTTGATGGACACTTAGGCTCTTCCCATGTTTTGGCTATTGTTGAGAGTGCTGCTATAAACATGGGGGTACATGTGCCCCTATGCATCAGCATTCCTGTATCCCTTGGGTAAATTCCTAGGAGTGCTGTTGCTGGGTCATAGGGGAGAGGAAGTGAACTTAAGAGATGTTAGCAGAAACTGGATTAAGAATGGCCTTCTAAGCTATGAGTTTAGATTCTGTTCCATGAAGAAGGGGAAACCTAAGAGTAAAGCATGGGTTTAATTTTTGTCCAAGATAACTCATAGGTGGTATTAAGTGGATTGCTGGGGATGTGGTATTGATTAACTACTTCATAATTTAAAAGTTGACACTTGAGCAAGTGCATTAAGAACAGATTGCAGGAGGACAAAATGGAAGCAGTGAGTTGGGTTAAGGTTAACCCAGCATTCCACTAATTAAGTTCTTAATTCAGTTTCTGCTACATCTGTAAGTTCACTTCCTCTCCTTCTGTCCACATTTCCAGTTACCCTTGCTTTCTTTCAGCTCCTCACACATGCCAAGCACTTCCCTTCTTTGGGCCATTGCTCTTGTTCTCCCCTTTGCCTTGGGTGCTCCTCCTCATGCTCCTCCTCAGCTGTCTCATCCTCATCCTGTCTCAACTCAAATGCCACTTCAGAGAAGCCTCTCCCAGTTATCTTGTCATCTTATTTCCTTTGAAGCAGGAATTAAGCCTATTCTTAGCTTGCTTACATTAGGAGAGCTAAATATCTGATGAAGTCAGGACTATNGGTAGGGATCACAAATCACAGGCAAAGAGAAGCCATCACTTCCTGAGACTCTACCCTGGTCTCCTCTCCTCTCCACTACAGCCTTAGGTGATTTGACAGAATGACCCTGCCATTCATCAGCCGTATAGTCTGGACATCACAACTTTGTTGAGCCCTTGCATGTTATCTGTATAATGCAAATATCATCTACCTAACCCAGTGCATCAGAAATAACAATATGTAACAGATAAAATGTCTCACAGACTTGAGTGATCAATAAACTGTCTTTATTATCCTTCTTAAAGTTGTGTTATAATTGCCCCATTCCTTGTGTTTGAAGACTAGTGTCTCATGGCACGACATCCCCATTTCCTGGCAAATAGGGTTAAATAAATGCTTCTAAATAAATACAAGCATGCTTTATCCTGGATGTGAGGGCAATCTGGCTGTGACATCTGTCACCCCACTGATTGCTAGGGTTGATTCGGCTGATCTGGCTGGCTAGGCGGGTGTCCCCTCCCTCCATCGCTCCATGTGCGTCCCTCCCGAAGCTGCGCACTTGGTCGAAGAGGATGACCTTCCCTGATAGAGGAGGACTGTTCTTCGGTCAAGGGTATACAAGAAGCTGCGCTCCCTGCTAGAACCTCCAAACAAGCTCTCAAGAATGCTTTATCCTGAAACTTTGTTTCAAAGACTGTTAAGCACAAAGCAGAATTATCTGTATTATTCATTTTTCCAACAAATATTTCAATGCTTATTACATGTAGTCACTATTCAAAGCACTGGGGTAAAAAAGACAAAAATCCCTAACCTCACAGAGCTTCCATTCTAGTGAAAGAATATAAGAGTTACTAGTGTTCCTGGGGGTGAGAGCCAACAAGGCAGTATCTTAAGCAATGGTTTAGAATTCAAATTTGTCAAGATAACACAGAAGCCTACGATTGTAAAACCACCTAGCAAATCTTCATTTTGTATGTAGCTCAGGTTTGTTGGTTATGGCTTTATAAATACCCTAATTATATTTGGTAGCAAATCTGAAATTGTGTATTAAAGATTTATAGGACAAACATGTTTCGAGATAAAACTGTATGCATACCACTGAAATAAATACGTGATTTATTTATAAATGAGAACGAATGAACAATGAGGAGTACTTCAGAAGTTAAAAAGGTGACACTAGTTGTACTGAATACACAATCTTTATTCTTCCTCAAATTTGGAGTTTTTTAATTATACAAAGATGACAAGTCAAGTTTTGTAACCTAAAAATATTTACTTATTAAAACTATATTAATACTTTCATAAACTATACAAAAAAGATAATGAGACAAACATGTGCGTTTATAGAACTGCAGGTCAGTCATGCCAGATCCCTGGGGAGGGAATTCCCAGCACAACCTCATCCATCTGTGAGCACACAGAGCAATCCTTGTTTACACATACACATTCATTTGCTTGTCCAGCATGGTCAGCCCTCCACCTCTTGATGGTTTCCTTCTGCTATGAATGTGCATGTCCAGTTGTCTGCTTCTTAGAGCAGACATTTACCTAAAAGAAAGCATTATAATAATCAGTTAAGAGTCATTAATTTGGATCTGCACAAAAAAGTCCATATCTTTTTTTAAACCTGTTTTCAAAAGACACTTTGCTAATAAAATACAGTAAATTTTTCAAGGGTTGAGATATTTTTCCAAATAAGATGTCTGAATAATTACAAAATATTGGGAAACTTCTGTTTTCCTAAAGAAAACTTTTCTAAGAAGGTATTTTCAAAATGAAATCTCTAAACTATGAAAGAAAAAAAAATGAAATCTCTGCAGAGTAATTTCAGATTTCAAGTTACCTTCCTCATCCACCAGCCATTGGAGGAGGACTTGGGCCACGCAGATGGTTAATTCGACCCATTCTTCTGGGGGGGTTTCCTGGTGGCCTAATAAAAGAAAATTTATGTTTAGTAGACATCAAGTGGTTCTTTCAAACACTCAAATAGACCCTCTTCTCTATTTAAAATAGGAATTACCAATTGGGTCAGGAGTTGAGAAAATTCAAACACTTATAAGGACCAGACACTTAATGCACATGAGGGAAGTGGGTCAAGCAAGACTGTGATGACCTGAACAGTATCTCCCGTAAGCAAATGCCAACTGAAATTCTTCTCCGTGGAAGTGCTGCTTGGTCTTGTCTGGTTTTCCTTAGCAGTGGAAATCTAGATTCTAAAGTGAAACTCTCTACATTTAATGTTGGTCATCAGTTTCAGCCTTTAATTTAGACTTTTCCCATAGGATATCTGATACACATTTTAGCTTTATCAAATTGACTCTGCTTTTCAAATCTGAAGCAACTTGATTTAATTTACAGTAATACATTAATTTTGTGAAATAGAATTTAAATACTTTAGTTCCATGAGCAAAACTATGTCTATCCATACATAATATCTAATTTAATTAAAATTACAGACTGGTAAAAATATCTATTATCAATTTAGAAAGCTCTACCCTCTTCCGTCATCGTATCTGGAATCAGAGGAGCTTCCGTAGCCTCTTCTCTTTTTCACATCTTGCTGAAGCAGAGTCTTGAAACTGAAACAAGGGGCACAAAACAACAGAAATACCACTTTCAACATTATGAAATGTATTTCCATGGTTTCAGTTATGTCTGTGAGAAGATAACTAAGCCAACTTAGTTCCAATCCCACACTTCTCAAAGCCAGCTGGACAGCACCACCTAGCAGGAGCACATGTCTACATTTGTGCCATGTTCCAGGGCAGAGCCACTACTCCTTGTCTTTCCTTGACAGAGCCTAGGAGTGACTCTCAAACCAGAGCCGTCCCCAACTTCCTTCTTCCACTCTGTGTCAGCTGTCAGGTCCCAGAGTCTGTTTTCACAGCATTGCACACTCATTTCCCCTGCCAACAGCCTACATGATGGTAACTTGCTGAGGGAGGAGCCCAAGGTGGTGTGGCAGAGGCAAGGCTTCTGGGAATCCATGTGGATAGAATTTTCTTTATTTGTGGAGGGGAACAAATTTAAGTTAAAACAATGTTTTATTTTTTTAAGTTTGTTTGTTTATTTAGAGAGAGCACAAGCAGGGGAAGAGCAGAGAGGGGAGAGAGAGAATCTCAAACAACCTCTGTGCTGTTAGCATAGAGCCTGATGCAGGGCTCGAAATAACGAACCATGAGGTCATGACCTGAGTAGAAACCAAGAGTCAACTAATTAATGGAATGAGCCACTCAGGCAACCCTGAAACAATAAACAATAGGGAGTAGGTGAAGCTTGTAAGAGACTTTAGTGAAGTTTTTCAGTAAGTAAATTAAGGACTCTCTGTCCCATTGTATTTTTCTATGGAACCATCTCTTCCATTTTTTCTTTAATCCCTTCAAACTTCTGGTACATGCAGCGATCAGATTATTTTTCTAAACCACATCCATAATCCAATTAAGTATAAAGACCACAGTCTGGTCTCAACCCTCTCTACTACCTCTTCTGTGTTTTTTCCACCTCTCACAATCACATCCAACCCAATACCCATTGTAATATGAATTTAAGTCAACGAAGGAAGGGGCAATCGCCCACACTCTGCATTCCTGCAGTCCTCTGCTATGTGACACTCAAATGTCTATTCAAACTTAGCACAGTTGGTAATTGATAAACAATTTTCACAAAACAGCATGTGAAGGACCACAAAATGCATTTAACTAAGGATTGCTTGGAATTAAAATTTACATTTTTGTCTCCTATGTGGATTTTAAAAATTGAAAAAACAACTTTACTCCTTGGGATATTTTTTTTATCAAGATCTAATTCCCCTGTGTGTTTATGGCATAACATGGAGTAAAAGCTGCACATACACACTAATGCTGGAATAGTGGAGAGAAAGTGAGGCACTGTCGTTGGCAGTAGAATAGGGAGGCCTGACTCCAGAGCTGCGGACTGAGATCGTTACCATAAGGGCTGAGATGCAGTCAGGCTTACTAACTCCACTATCAGGCTCATGCTCACGATGTTGGGGAGCAGCTTTGCCACCACCATTAGTCTTCATTTCCCTTAGAAAAGCTAATGATAATAGTAAAACTTACAGTGAAAAACTGCTTCAGGAAAGCTCAGTTTGTTTAAGATACTCCATATAATGGATCTAATGTCCTTCTGTTAACTGAAATACCAGGCCTATTAAGAGCATTGTTACACTTACAACAAAACCACGAACTCAGCTATTCCCCAAAAGAAATCTGTTATCAAAGATAATCTCCATGGGGACTGACTCCGGTTGTCCAACACTTGTCCTAGAGACAAGAAAAAAGAAACTCCAGTCAGTGCTACAAATCCCTGACACATGATATATCACAATTAATCCCTTAGGGAACAATGAGACTCAGTTCCAACCTGTTTGCCGTTCCAGATGGTCAGCACCCGGAAAGGCGTGTTATGTGTGCATCCTTCTAAGGAAGGGCTCAGGGAAGTAAAGCTCTATGATCTAGGGGGCATACTTTTAATATGTCAAATCTTCCTATGTTCCTAATTTTGGTGAGTGACACTTCAAGTATTTTTTCTTTTTAAATTGTGGCAAAATAAACATCAAAAATTTCCATTTTAACCATTTTTAAGCGTACAGACTGTTGTACAACCATCACCATCATCCGTCTGCAGAACCTTTTTACCTTCCCCAACTGAAACTATGTACCCAGTCAACAACCAACTCCCTTTTCTCCCTTCTCCTAGTCCCTGGCCACCACCATTCTACTCTGTCTCTGAATTTGACTGCTCTGGGAACCTCATTATGAGGAATCATACAGTATTCTGACTTCGGTCTTCAACTTTCATCCATGTTGCAAATGTGTCAAAATCTCCTTCTTGTTCAAGGCTGATTAATATTGCATTGTATGTATGTACCACATTTTTTTATGCGTACACATCCTTGGGTTGTTTCCACCTATTGGCTACTCTGACAATGCTAGCATGAATGAATGCTGGTGCGTGAATCTCTGTCTATTCAAGTATTTTGAGGACACAAATGGAATGAGTGAATATAAAAAAAATGTTTACACCACTTCCATTTTCCTAAATGTGTTCAAAACATTTCTTTTCACCTGCAAAGTGTCTTTCTGGTATATAAAAAAATTGTGTATACACACTCTTACAATTGTTTAGAATCAATTATGTTAAAATTTTCATAAATCAGAGTCTGTGTGCTCTAAGTATGGAAAAGAATTTGCCTTGTTCATTAAAATAACCACAATCTTTCTGTACCGGGATGCTGTTGATTCTAATTATAGACTCCAGTTTTATCTTAAGCACAAACGAAATCTATTTTTCAAACCACTTAAATAATGGAAGCTACAACATGAAAGGTTAGTTATCTAAGGTTATAGCCTTGCAAATCAAGAGTTCAGAATATTTTGGGAGAAGAGCTGTCTGTCAACCTCTCCTCTCCATTTGCTCAAGGGCTTCATCATACTCACTGTCACCCCCTCAACCAGGGTCTACAATTCCTCTTTCTTTGACAGCCTTACTTTCAGGGATTCACTTGTACCTGAGCACTCAAGGGAGCTATTGAGAAAAAAGGGATACCCTTCAAGACAGAGCATGGCTGCCTCTTACTAGCTCTGCTTTGTTGGCTGGTGGGACATCTTCCTTCTCTAAGGAAAAAGTATTCCAAGGCTAGTCAAATAAGATTATTGAAAAAGAAGTCATTTGACGGTAAGAAAAATGTTTTGTTGACAGTAAAGCGCTGATAAATTCAGTCCTTCTAAAAGAGAACTAGAACACACCAGTTCTCTCCTTATGATTCTAAGGAACCCTTTGCATCGTTCTATCTCATTTTGGGCACATTCTCTCCTAGTTTCTGAAGGCAGAAACCTCCCCTCCCAAAATATGCGGAGGGAAGTAACTTGCTTGGATGCAACCAGCATTTCTCACCTATAAAAGTGAGATAAAGGAGCTTAAAAGGACCTTTGTGTTATTTATGTGGATCCAATAGGACAATGCATACACAGGAAGACACACTACAAAGAATTAATAATGCATAAATAGAAGCCGCCAGCCTTACACACAAAGGATATAACACAAAGTCTGCAAATGCCCAAAACAAGATGAAACTTTAATGCTTTTGTTTAGTGTCCATCAACCTACTTGTTTCAAAGATTAAAAAAAATTTTTTAAGTTTGTTTATTTTGAGGGGCACCTGGGTGGCTCAGTCAATTAAGCGACCAAATGGCTCAGGTCATGATCTCAGGGTTAGTGAGTCTGAGTTTGAGCCCCAGTCCGGCTCTGTGCTCACAGCTCAGAGCCTGGAGCTTGTTTCAGATTCTTTATCTCTCTCTCCCTCCCTCTCTCTCTCTTTCAAAATAAATTTTAATCAATGTTTATTTATTTTTGAAGGTGAGAGAGAGGAACAGGGAGGGGCAGAGGGAGAAAAAGAGAGAGAGAGAGAGAGAGAGGGAGAGAGAGAAAATCCCAAGCAGGTTCTGCATTTCAGGGGGTTAGGAGTTGGGGATGGAGGGTTTGAACTCAGGAACTGTGAGACCATGACCTGAGCTAAAACTCAAGAGTGTAATGCTCAACAGACTGAGCCATCCAGGCGCTCCTCAAAAATCTTTAATTGGGAGATGAGGAGGCAGAGGTTTTGAAGAGAAAAGAACTGCAAAGTGCACCCAGCCAGAAGACTTCTCACTGATCACACCTTAATGGTCTCTGAAGGCGAAGGTCTGACTCAAATAGAACAAGGAGCTAGCTCCAGGGATCCTGCTTGTTAGATTGCACCAAGGCACTGATTCCCGGAGTCAAACAGGTGGGCAGGCACTTTGGGCAGTGGTCTGACTCTGTGGTCTTGTGTCCTTCCTTTCCAGACACTTTCTCTGTGGAGTCCCTAAATTAAGTCTCTCTCTGATTCTCTTCTCCGGGAACAGTTTACCTTTGTTCCGACAGGGGGCGGGGCTTCTTCCCGTGCCCCTGGGAATTAGGGCATAACAATTACGTTTGTGACTAGCTACCTAATTCTNGAGAGAAAGAGAGAGAGGGAGGGGGGAGAGAGAGAGGGAGGAAGAGAAAGAATCCTAAGCAGGCTCTGCGCTGTCAGCCTAGAGCCCGAGGTGGGGCTCGATCTCTCAGTTCCTGACCCGTTAAACGACTGTGCCACCCAGGTGCCCCCTTATCCTATTTGTCTAGTTCTCTTTACAGGTTTTAGAGAAAGACCGTCTAGTAGATACCAGCAAGGGCTCTGACGACAGCCACCTCCCTTCGTCTGTGATGCTGAGCAACCTAGTGGACCCAGCTGCGCCGCGGTCTCCACCCCTCAACGGGACAGTAAACTACTACCTGAACAGGGCTGCCATGGAAGCTGAATGGGCAGATAGGGAAGAGCGCTATCACTGCGCCCCGAACACCGGCGCTGCGCAGACAGCGGATGTCAACCCTCGTTAAAGACGCGGGCGCCCGAGGAAAGACCAAGTTCGCGAGACCCACAGTCAGAATGGGGGCGAGGGCGCCGGGCAGCCGGCACCGTCGTCACCACCGGGACCTCGGCCCCCGCCCGCGGGCTCAGGGACGCTCGGCTGACGCGGCGCAGGCCCGGGAGACTTCGGGAAAGCCGGGCCGCCGGGCGAGGATGGAAGAAACCCGGTTCGAGCCTCGCAGGCCAGCGGTGGCCCTCGCAGACCCTGCAACTCACCATTCGAGATGTAAACCATCTTCGCCCCTCGTTCCCCGCCTCCGTAGCGACTGAGGGGCTTGGCCCCTCTCGGCCTCGGTACCTCCCTCCGCGACCCGCCCGTGCACGTCACAATCCGCTCTCGCACACAGCGGCGACGCAGGAGGGAGGTGGACGGAGCCCATTGGCTGCTGGAAGGGACTCGACCACGACTGGCATTTTTTGCCTCGTCACGCCGGCAACTTCCGGTAGAGCGAAGGCTGCCGGGCAGGTGAGCGGAAGTGATGTTTGAGATTTTTCACCCGTAAACGCGCGCTTTCTTGTCTCCTTTTGGATTTGAGCTTGAAGAACTCGTTTGCACCGTACGATGAAGAAAAGCTGTGTTCTAGTTGCTTAATGGGCCCGTGTGAGCCCAGATTCGGGAATGCGAAGCTGTTCTATGTGCTTGAAGGAACTGCTGGCAGGAGGGGCGTCCTCAGAATATTCCAGAAGTGCTGATATTTGTGGGTGTGGAGGAAGTGCCTTCGGGCCGAGGCGGTGATCCAGCCCTAGGGAGCTCTATTTTCATGTTTTTGGAATGCACAGACAGGCACCCTCTAGATGTATTTATTCTTTTAGAACCAGTGTTTCTGCTCTTGGTTCGCCAGACGTGAATGGAATTGTTAGCTCTTTTGAGGCAACCGTGAAGAAGAAATACTGTAGCTTGAGACCTTTCTGTTCTTTATTGATGGTCACTGCACGCTAGCATTGTGAACGTGACGGATGTGTAAGAAGATAATTAGGTGGTTACTGATTAAGT
This sequence comes from Crocuta crocuta, assembly GCF_008692635.1. Classification (NCBI taxonomy): domain Eukaryota; kingdom Metazoa; phylum Chordata; class Mammalia; order Carnivora; family Hyaenidae; genus Crocuta; species Crocuta crocuta. The sequence goes on along the minus strand of NW_027527929.1, from coordinate 97,258 downwards.
ATGGACCACGTCTTTGTTCCTTGATGGGTTTTACTCTGCGCCAGCCAGTGGGCGACTTTCTGTTCCTTGAACGTGGCAATTGCTTTCCTGTCACAAGGACTTTTGTACTTAACTGGCTGTTTTTCTAGGTGGAGTCCTAATGACTGTGTCCCACCCGGCCCTCAGGTCTGGAGTGCTCCAGCCTTGTGTCATCTCGAAAAGATTACCAGTCATCTCATTTAAAATGAAGCAGAAAATTACGTTTTGGAGATAATTATATCTTGGTGTTTAGTAGTTTGGGTTAAGATTTTAAGTGTGTTCTAAAAAAAAAAGAAGATTTTAAGTATGTTCTAGTATTTAAAATAGATATTTAATTTCACGTTGAATTTTTTTGGGAGCATTCACCCCCCCCACCCCCAAAGTGCATAATAGGACGAGACAACATACTTTACTTCTTTTGTGATTTTTGCAGCACAGTTATGGATCGTTTATGGAAAAATATTGGAAAGGATCATAACTGTACCAAGGACTTTTTTTAACCTGCCGTTGTCATCTCACATGCTCTACTCTCCTTGCATTGTACCTGAAATCCCAGCATCCACCTTTGGCAGCCTTAAGCGGTTTTTCACACTGCAGCAAGAATGATTTTAGAATGAAATTCCTCTCACTCCCTTGTCTATAACCTTTGAGACACTAAAATTTAGTGTTTTCTTACTGCACTTAAAATGAAATCCAGTTCCTTTTCTTGGTCTTTGGGCCCATCATGACCTGTTCACTTGATTCCGCCTTTTACTGTATCGTCTACAATCCCCATCCATGTTATCTCTACCAACATTGTGCTTTTAGTGTTTTGAGCACCCCAAGTTCTCTTAGGCCTCCAAGGCTCTGCACATGCTTTCCCTTCCACCTGGAGCACTCTTCTGGCTCTTTGTACATCAGCTGCCTTTGTCCCTTAGATTCAGTTTAAGTATCACTACTGAGTACCTTTCCCTGGCCACTCATCCCCATGATTATTCGTGGTGCCTAACACAATGTGAAATTATTTTATTATCTGATAATTGATCTTTGTCTCTCTCAAGAAAGTATAAGATATGACAGGTCAGGAGCCCTACCTGGCTGTTCCCTTGTATCTCAAGGTCTATCATAGTCCTTGGCGGATGGTAGGTACACAGATATTTGTTGGTTGGCTGTGGGGGTGGGGGGTGGGTATCTTTCTGAAAACTTCCCCAGTCACCAAAGGAGAAAGGGAACTAACATGGGGATCTCCTAAGTACCGGACTCTGCTGAGTTATCTTTTCCTTTCTCTTTCTCGGTCTTGATCATTTCTAAATGAGATTTAATGCAGTGATTTCCTAATGAACTGCCTCTAGCCTGTCCCACTCCATTTCATGGTATACATAGCTGCCAGTTTAATCTAATCTTGCCTCTTTCCTGCTCACAACTTTCACTTTCTCCCCTCCCTATCCCCTAACAAATAATGCCCGGCCTCCCTGGTCTGGCACTGAAGGATTCCCTGATACATCTCATATTTATCTCCCTGACTTCTAATTCCCTGATAGGCCCTTTGTTTTCCTGTCCTGTTGCTTCTATTCATCTGTTTCCTCTGAATGGAAATGTTTCCAACCTCTTAAAATCTAATCCATCCTCCAAGGCAGGTATATTGCTATCAAATGAAATCATGTGAAGGGATTTTGCAAATGGAAAAAAATAGTGTAATTAGTAGCAAGGTGAGTGGGGGACAATTATAACATTTCCTTTGTTTCTCTGACCTTCAGTGTCTAGAACTGCTGTAACTAGTAGCCACATGTGACTGTTGAGTAGTTGAAATGTAGTTAGTCTGAATTGATGTATACTCTGCATACAAAATACACACTAGGTTACAAGGACTTAAGATGAAAAAAAAAAAGGATGTGAAGTATCTCAATTTTTTTATACTGATTACACATTGAAATTATAATATTTTGAATATTGGACTAAATATTTTATTAAAAGTACATTTAACTGTTTCTTTTTACTTTTTTTAATGTGACTTCTAGAAAATTTAAAATTATGTACTTGGCTTATATTTATGGTTCACATTACATTTCTGTTGGATACTGCTGGTCTAGAATGAAGACATTGGCCTGGTACAGAAAAGGCGCTCAGTAAATATTTGTTGAATACATGAGTGAATGAATGGTCTTAATAATGACTAATAGTTTAGTATATGTGCTGCCAACATCAGCACAATAGTGGATACTACTACACAGAGTTTACTCTGTGTCAGGCACTGTTCTAAACACTTTCTGTTTATTACTTCATTTAATCCTTACAATGATAAGAATAGTTATAACTAACATTTATATAGCACTTACCCTGTGCCACCCAATATCCTAAGTGCTTTTCATGTATTAATTCATTTAAACTTCAACCTTACTAAGTGGGTTTTACTATTACTCCCATTTACAAATGAGGGAACTAAGTCATAAATAGCTCAAATGCCTTGCCCAAGGTCACATAGCTAGTTATGAAGCAGAGAAGAGATTAAGACCAGGTCTGGCTCTATAGTCTGTGCTTTTGACTTCTAACCGTACTGCCTCTCCACATAATAACAGTTATTAAAACAATAGTACTTCGGTTTCTGAAGATTGTATCTCATTTTTCTCAAAGTTGTGAAATAGCTTACCCCAGTTTTTCTTTTCTAGACATCCTGTGCATTAAATTCCCCTAAACAGCAAAGTTAATTTCCTTCCCATCTCAGCATCAGTCCCTTGGCCAGAGGGATGGGCTGTTCTGAAAGACAGCTACCTCTGGAGCTGGAGTCAATCCCAATTAAACCACATGGTTCGAGAGCTGAAGAGGAGTGGTGTTTATTACAAGACAGTGAAGAGGTACGGGTTACATCTAAACAATAAGAGGCCCTCAATTCTGCCTTTAGGGAACATGGGAAACACTTGGTATTGATATTTCTTATTAATCTTTTCTGTGTTCTTACAGTTATTGCCTTGTATTCTTTATTGCATTTGGGCTCAGAAATCTTAGCCCTTTAATTATCTCATTTTTTTTGGACTGAGCATTAAAAGCAGATTTTTAATATTTTTAGACTTGTATTTCCTAGTACAAAAAATTATTGCTTTCTAAGTCTTATCTCTAGATCCCTAAAAATTGAGTAAAGAAATAGAAATGTACATTCCATTAGTATGTTTATAAGTCTTAAGATAACACCGATTTTTATATTTGGAAAAATTAAGAGTATAGATATGTACCCATTGATTTTAAGGAACATATGATTTATTATTCTTTTTTTTAAATTTATTTTCAATTATTTTGAGAGAGAAAAAAGAAAGCATGCCTGTGTGCAAGTGGGGAGGAAGTGGCAGAGAGAAAGGAAGAGAGAGAATCCCAAACAGGCTCTGCACTGCCACTGAAGAGCCCAGCGTGGGGCTCAAACTCACAAACTGTGAGATCACGACCTGAGCCAAAATCAAGTCTGACACTCAACCGACTGAGCCACCCAGCACCCTGTGATTTATTATTCTTATTCGCTAAATGGTTCAGAGCAGAGCATTTAATAGTCTTTAGATCTGTTTTTGTTTTAATGTGATATCTGAGCATAATATAAGAAAACAAAAGATACATATGGATATTCCCTGAAGAATAACTCTCCTTTCTTCCCCCATAACTCAGGATGCTAAATTTTGATGCTCTAACTTAGGCTGTCCTAAGCACAGCTTGGCAAATTCCTCTTGAGATATAGTAACCTTCATAACAGACTGACCTCTCTTAAGTTCTGTCTTCACTTGGGTCATTATCAAGCAATTTGTCACTCGTTAGATCTCTACTATTTTGAAAAAAAAATTCTCATTGTTTTGGCCAGATTCTTTTTAGTTGTCCTCTGAAGGAAAGTTAGTACAAACTACTTAATCCTCCATCACAGAAGCAGAAGTTGATGCATTTATTTAACAAAATCAAGGTGAGAAATTAGGTTAAGTCTTAGGTTAGACACTGCTTTGCCTTCGACTTTAAAAATTCTGTTACATATGTATAAATAAATTTTCTACAACAACTGCTTTCCTAAGATAGTCAAAACACATTATTACTTGTGAACAGAAAGGATCATTATAAGCAGTAAATTAAAATGTGCAGGTGATCAAAAAATTATTTTGGCAGTAAACACTCTGCTTTTAATCTTTCCACTACCAAACAGATGAATAAAACTTTACCTTGGCTTGACATTCTTGGTTCCTTCAGTGGTGGTTCATTGAAAATGGGTTTATTTTATAGTCTCTTAGGGGCAAGTGTTTTATGGCCCAGTAATGACTGTTCCTTGGAAAGACTGTTAACCAGGTTCAAAAGGGTGCCATGAAGGAGATTGCTGTCACCTCAACTCCACCGATAGACGGGCTGTTGCTGATGCCCCCCCACCCCGTCACTTCATTTTTCCTTACTAATGGTATAACACGGCAGCTTGGTTAACATCACCCAAAGTCAAATATGGTTCTTCACAAAATCATCTTTCATAATTATCAGTCATTCCTCTCTTTTGCTATGAAATCCTAACTTTGTTTTTGATGGGAAATATGAAACAGAGACTCTGAAAATGGAATCTGGCAACTGAAGAAGTGTTGCTTGATATTATTTTCTCGTTTCATCTTGAACGCATTTAGCTACTCCTTAGTGGCACCCAGTCTTTCACGTTCAGACTGAGACATTTCACAAGTGTGCTGGAGACCATATGCCCAGAAAAGTAGAGAGGCAAAAGTGGAAATGGATGGAGTCATCTTGGGTTGCTGACCTGTTTGATCTCTCCAGTTCCTGTGCTGGCTGGCATGGGAGCGGGGCAGACGTGGAGGCTGTCAAGTGGCTGGCGCACGAGACAGCAGGGCTGGAGCTCAGGCTTACCGCTGCAGCAGAGAGGCCAGCATGAACACGTCACACAGGGACCTAATAGGCTAACCGGGTACTGGGGAGTTCAGCTTTGGGACTATTCCTGCGAAGGAAGCCACCCAGAATAGGACTCCAGTCATTTCATTGGAGTCACTATTTTTAGAAATGTAAAATTCCAAAGCAAGCCTGCTAAATTACATTTCCCGTTGTAAGCTTTGAAGACGTTCAGATCCTGAACCCAGTGTTTCCATTTCTAGAATTTCTAAAGAAACAATGAGGAGTTCAAAGAGATTTATGTGCATCAGTATTTATCCCATGTTATTTGGAATGAAGAAAATGGTCACCATATAACTGCAATGATGGGGGATTGGCTAAATTTTAGAATATAATGGCATATTGTACTTTAAAGTAATGGGAAACCATTCATGACAAGTGAAAAGAAACATGTCACAAAGCAGTATGTATAGGATATCAGTGCAAAAAAAGAAAAATACATGTATATGGAAATACACTAAACATGAATTATGAGAGCTATAATATTTCTTTGTGCTTTTCTGTAGTTCTCAAATTTTTATGATAAATTTGTATTCCTTTTTTATTAGAAATATAAATAATATCAAATAGCAATAAAAATCAGTTAAAATATCTATAATTTTTAAAAGTTGCGTTTGTTAGAAACTGAGGGTTTATCTTTAGTTTCATTTAATGGTCTGAGCAATTCTTTAAAAAATTGCCCCAAAATATTTCTCTCTAGGAGAAGTGATAGAAAATTAATAACTAAACAATTTACACAGGTAGTTGGTAACATTTGGATACAATTTAGAGGCCATTGTATTTAATGCAGTTATGTTTGCTGTGCCCACTTGCTCTCATACACAAAGTTATATTGTAGAATAACACATGATACATATGAAAGTATATGCATGCAATAGATCCCTAGTTATTAATTTACAAAGGACCAAAGTAGTTCCAAAGGACCCACAAGAACTGGGTTCAGAGAGCACCAACTCACATTAGGTCCATTAAAGGACCATAGATAAAAAGGTCCTCCTTGCCTCCCCTCCCCTCCCTGCAGGAGTCTGAAACCACAGTAAGCCAGCTCCAGAAGGTGAAGGGAAAAGTTGGGCTGGAGGCAAGAAGAGGGAACCATCTTGTCACAGACACTTCCTGCCTTCAGCAGGCCTCATGAATTCGTCAAGGTTTTGTGGTTTTCCCTAAGTAGGAAGAGTCTGGTAAGAACCAAGTAAACATAGTTTCACATTCCTTGCTAGTTAGCTCAAAATAATCCTGAAAGCTGATCAAAATGCATACTTACATGTTCAAATTTTGTGAATGATCCATTGGCAAGGTTACTGAACAAAAACATTAATCTTAAACGTGTTTTGTCAGAGTCCTATCATACTATTCAATTAAAAATTTTTGTTTAAAGCATTAAAATAGGGCTACGGACCTTTATAGATCTTTAGCCCTTCTTTTGGGTAGCTGATTGTTGAAAGACAGTGAAATCATCTTACCAGTATTTGGACCGTGATGAAAAAAAAAATGGACTGTGAATCAAGAAAATTTGTGGAATTTGATATGATGGCAAATAACCTTGAAGCAAGAAAACAGATCCCCAAAAACAAAAGAACAAAAACTCAAAAGGTTGTGTGAGTTTCATCTAACATCCTTTCCTTTAATAGAATTTAGATGCTGCAAAAAATACACTGCAGCAACTTTCTTACCTTCGGGGGAATAAATTAGAGTCCAACTCAATGATTTTTGCCTCCTAACTAGAAGGCACTCTCTGGAAATAGCATGCAGGGAGTCAGCACTGAAAATAAGTTAAGTTCTTTTAAATATGTATACAGTCAAATGCAAGATGTAAGCTGCCTTCTAAAACAGAGTGGAGATGGGCTGTAGAGACCCAGGATTATGCCTACGCTCTACAAAGGCCACAGGAATCCAGGCAGATGTGTCTGCATGGTGCCCACAAGTGTGTTCTGGCACACCCTCTATGAGCAATTTGTTTTCTTTAGTTTTCTCTCAAATAACCAGTACTTCAGCTTTTGGGATTAAGAAATTGCTTTTGAAATTTAAGACTAGTGATGGAAATGGTTTCCTTTGATCCTCTGGACGATGTGAAGCCTATTTCAGAGCTTGTCTGGTTTTTATGATATAAGGCAGGGGGAAAAAAGACCTTTGCATGCTCTATGGTATTCTCTTTTCTATCCTTTTAAATGAGCTATAGGTTTCAGGAGAGATCCTCAAAAAAGTTCTGGACACTTTACTTTTTGCTCTAGATCTTAGAGAGCTATTAAATTGTTTAATCACCTCTCCTATGAATTCAGTTTAACTTGATAAAACATTTATTAGGCTCTTACTGTGTACAAGTCATCATGCTAGGCAATGATGATAATAATAGCTAGATAATAATAATAATAATATAGAATGGCTAATTATTTACTTGGCACTTATTATGTGCTATGTACTGTTCTAAGCACTTTACATATGTAAATATCATATTGAGGAAGCTAGAACTATGGATTCTGATAATAATTTTATTTTTGTCTCCATTACTCCTTTACATTTTGTTCTGTGGGGCTAGTTCTTCTAATCTCCTAAATGAAAATTTGGGCAAGTCTCATGATTTCTCTGGTTTCTCATAGGGCAGACTATTGAAATTTAATAAGAAGAATGTCCATTCTTAAGTAATAGTAAAGCTCCTGATCTTGATTGAAAATTAAGACTTTTCCCTTCCCCAGGTGAGGCTTGCTGTGGGCAGGAAGTGACTATGACTAGATGGTTCCCTCTTCTTGCCACAAGGCCAGGTTTTCCCCCCACCTCCTGGCCCTGGCTTACTGTGGTTTCAGAATCCTCCAGAGGTGGGAGGGGAGGCAAAGAGAACCAGAAAACACTTCACCTATGACCCTTCATAATCTGAGTTGGTGCTCTCTGAACCCAACTTTTATGGGCCCTTTGAAAATTCTCTCAATTTCTGTGGAATCTATCACAAACAGCTCCCTTGATAAACCAGAAGCATCTCTACTGTTCTTGGATTGCTCACAGATCATTCTTCTGTTTCTGGTCATCCACATTTTACCTCCAGCCTTTTCTACTGATGTCCCTGTACCTGCCAGGCTGCTGGGTCAACACAATCCCAGGTCCCTCCCACATCTGCCTGACAAATGTTGGGAATGCCAGTCAAGTCCAACATAATAGCAGCAGTGTCTTCAGTCTTGCCTTTAAGGTAGCCATCGAGACCACTCCTCACTTTTTAGGTTTTCCAGGCAGAAAGCAGACCCCAGCTTTGTGTGTCTCTGTCATGTGGGAAATTACTTTGATTCAGAGGTAACTTGTAGTACACTATCTGACAAGCTATCCCAGAGGTTACAAAATAGAATCATTCAGAGATGAAAATAAGATGGTCAAATGGCATGATTTATTCAATCAATTTAAAACACACAACAGAGAACAAAGAGAAACAGATGGGTAGGTTTATCACATCTTAGGGTAGTGTGTGAGCAGATTTATTACATCTTAGGGTAGTATGTGAGCAGAATTGAAGAACTACACTATCTGAATCCTTTGTTTCTCATTGTTTGTATGTCCCCTCTTATCCCTGGCCCCTTGCAACATCAGTTTCCCCACTGATAGTGTGGTTGGTTATAAGTACCAGATCTGAAAATGAGCAAAGGGGCTCAGCATATAAAAGGTGCTTGGAGCCAACATGTTTACTCTGTCAGAGACACACTTGAAGCTGGCCTTTAGCCATGGCTTGCCAGTTAGCTGTTGAGCAGCAATGGTTTGTTTTGCTTCGCTTTGCTCTGTTTTGTGTCAGGAATGGGCTTTATGTGCATATCCTGGGAAGAGCACGATGGGTCACAGTGGGACCATAGTGGGTATCACAGGTGGCTGAGCAATTTAGGGGTAAAGTAGTTGTCAGTCTGGAAGCGGCATGGTACATTACCTACCTGTGACTTCATCTTTCCATCCTTTTCTGTCCATAAGACATACTCTCACTTATTCCATTTAAAAAATGATAGAATCCATTATTCTCTTTATCTTTAACACATCTTAGATGTTTCTAACATACTGTCTTTTAACATCCACACTATTGGTTCCTCTTGTCTTCTTTCACAGAGTTGCATAGTTTAAATATAATAAACACACAAGATTTCTTCTAAAACTTAGGGGTACATATTCATCTTTATAGGTGGTTTCCTTAAAACCTCCCTCTCATGACTTAGGATGAAAGTAGTGAAGCTCTTTCTACCCATTCTCCTCAGGGTGAGAATCAGAGAATAATTATCTCCAAAGAAATTTACTTTGAAAGAAATTCCTCAATCTCTGCCCTTGAACCCTTTCATATTCCATGTGGACAAGGGCTTAGGAGTTTAGGAACTAGTTTTCTGACACATTCAGGGTGGTATGGCTGGGGGCGGCCAGTAATAGACAAGGAGCTGGTTTTCAGATGGCTACTTTGAAAAGATTCATCTTGGAGTCCCTGGGTGGCGCAGGTGGTTAAGTGACTGGGTCTTGATTTTGGCTCAGGTCAGGATCTTGTTGTTCATGAGTTTAAGCCCCATGTGGGGCTCTGCACTGACAGCAGAGACTGCTTGGGATTCTCTCCCTCTGCCCATCCCCGATCATGCTTTCTCTCTCTCTCTCTCTCAAAAACAAAACAACAACAACAACAAAAAACCCTTAATAAGAAAAAAAAAAAAAAGATGTGGAGTGCCTGGATGGTGTAGTCGGTTAAGTGTCTGGCTATTGCTTTCAGCTCAGGTCGTGATGTCACAGTTTGTGAGATTGATACCCACATCAGGCTGCGTGCTGACAACACAGAGCCTGCTTGGGATTCTCTCTCTCCCTCTCTCTGCCCCCTCCTGCTTGCTAGCTCTCTCAAAAATAAACATTAAAAACAAATAATTTTTTTAAAAAGAAAAGATACATCTTGCTCTAGTTCTTTTTTCAAGATGTTGTATCTATTTTATCCAGACCCTGCAGTCTAAATTTCCATTTTAACATCCTGTTATATGTGTATGACTTCAGTGAATCTTCCAAATGACTCTATATAAAGTTGAAATGATTTCATCCCCATTTCATAGATGAGGAAATTGAGGCTCAGAGAGATGTAGTAATTTGTGCAGAACTAGCAAGTGGTAGGGCTGAGATTGAAACCCAGGCAGGCTGGCTGTAGGGTCTCTGTGACTGAGGAACTTATATCTTCCTCAAGGGAAAGGGGGATTGGCGAATGCACAAATCACTAATGTAAGACTGAGGAAGGTCCTGTGCCATAAGGGAATCACACGCTAAGTGTCCCTGGGATATAGAAGGGGGAGAGTACATGTTATCTGGTGGTGTAAGACCGTAAGTCTAAACGTCTAAACCAAACTGACTCCATGACAGGCTTTAAGTTTCCCCTCTGAACTAGAAGGCCTGAGTTTCAGCTTTCCCGAAACTATCAGGCAGTTACACATTGCCCAAGGCAGGAGAAACCACCCTTGCAACACCCAATCAGGAAAGGCCAGCGACCACCCTCCACATTACTAAGGGAGAGGCCTGGAGATAAACTATAGATAGGACCCTGTTACCTAATGTTAAAGTTAACCTGTTAGTCGCCGAACAAGACCCTAGGCTCGTTCTGTGATTGGTTGAATTTCAAAGGTACTCTAAATGTTGTAATTGGATCCCGCCAAAAGTAACGAATACTCTAGACAATGTGTGTGGTCAAACCCGCTGTCAATGATGTTGAATAATTATGATTGGATCACTGTTCCCCTGCCACAACTTCTGTAACTCCCCCGTCTCAAACCCCATAAAAACCCTACTCTGCCCTTGTTTGAGGCTCTCAGCACAGACCCATATGCTGGTGAAGTCTGTGAGCCCGAGCTTAAAACCGTAATAAAGCCCTTTGCCTTTGCATGCGTGCTCGGTCTCCCTGGTGGTCTCTGGTCGGTGAGGATACTGCGATCTGGGTGTAACAGTGGGAAGCAGAAAAAGATTCCTGAGGGTCACCTGGGTGACTCAGTCTGTTGAGTGTGGGACTCTTGATTTCAGCTCAGATCACGATCGCAGGGTCGTGGGATCAAACCCCGTGTCAGGTTCCACGCTGTGTGTGGAGCCTGCTTAGGATTCTTTCTTTCTCAGTCTGCCCCCATCCCCTGCTCTCTCTCTCTAAAGTAAAATTAAGTGAAAAAGAAAAGGATTCCTGAGAAGTGACAGTCGAAGTGTATCTTGTAACATAAAGAGTGTCCCGAGAGGAGCAACAGGGGCTAGAAATGAAATGAAGGCTGAATGAGATTGCATGTGTCACTCAGAAATCCTTCCATTTTAAGCACGTCTCCGAGTGATCACATGTCGTAAACTTAGTAAGACTTACCATGAGATTAATTTGAATTGACTGGGTTTTTTAAAAGTTTTTATTTGAACTCCAGTTAGTTAACCTACAATGTAATATTAGTTTCATTTGTACAATACAGTGATTCAGGACTTTCATACAGCACCCAGTGCTCATCACAAGTGGCCTCCTTAACTGAACTGACTGCTTTTTTAAAGCATCCTACTTCCATAGTTTATCTAATGAAAGGCAATTGTTTTGTCATTGACTTAGCTTTGCCGGCTACCTGCTGAGGCCTACCTGGTTGACTGTCACGTTAAAAATGTTCTAATTGGGGGCGCCTGGGTGGCATAGTCGGTTGAGCGTCCGACTTTCGCTTAGGTCATGATCTTGCGGTTTGTGGGTACGAGCCCCGCGTCGGGCTCTGTGCTGACTGCCAGCTCGGAGCCTGGAGCCTGTTTCAGTCTGTGACTCCCTCTCTCTCTGACCCTCCCCTGCTCACGCTGTCTGTCTCTCTCTCCTAGAAATAAATAAAACATTAAAAAAAAATTTAAAAAAAATGTTCTAATTGGCATCAAATCTTGCATAAGCTGTTCTCCTGTCTCTTTTGAACACTTTGTAGATGGGTGAAATGTTATATCTTAAACCATTTTTGTTCTTCAGAACCACCTGTCTGGCTGTACTGTACACTGATTAAACTCAAGTTTATTGATTACTATTCATTGTCATCTCCCATTGTCAACAAGGTTTTGAAGCACAGTAAGGCAGGAATGGCACACTTTGGGTGACTGCGAAAGCCAGGAAAATGGGCACAGTGGCAAATGGAGAGTCACTTTCCTCTCTTAAGGGTACAGAAGCTTTTCCAGTCGAGTCAGTTGTCACCATGTGGCTGCAGGTCCAGTGTAGCCAGAGCTTCTGATGGTTTCAAGAAAAGCTTGAAATCTGGATGATTGTCCGAAATTTCCCTGTTTTAAAGTGTTAAAATTTGGTAACTAATTCATATTAAAAAAAATTTGGTAACTAATTCATATTAGTGCTGGCTAAACAAAACATATCTATGGGCCAAATGCAACCCAAGGATCACCCGCTTACAATGTTTGCTTTAAGATATACCTACTAGAAATTGCTAAAATTCCTTGCAGGCCCAGACTTGAAGAAACGAAACATCACAAACAACAACAATGCACCAAACCTTTTATTGTGGAAAATTTCAAACACTAAAAAGCAGAATAGTATGATGACTCCTTTGTACCCATTATCCAGTTTGGACAATTATCAGCTCATAGTCTTGCTTCATCCGTACTTCCATGTACTTTCCCTATTTTCCTCAGATTATTTTGAAGCAATTCCTGGACATCATATAGTTTTATTTGTAAATATTTTGGCAGCACCTGTAAAAGACAAGGACTCTTAAAATTATATGTGACTGCGGGGTGCCTGGGTGGCTCAGTCAGTTAAGCATCCAATTTTGGCTCCGGCCATGATCTCATGGTCTGTGGGTTTGAGCCCCGCTTTGGGTTCTGTGCTGACAGCTCAGAGCCTGGAGTCTGCTTCAGATTCTGTGTCTCCCTCTCTCTCTCTGCCCCTCCCCTAATCACGCTGTCTCTCTCTCCCTCTCTCAGGAAAAAAAAAGAAAATTAAAAAAAATATATGTGACTGCAATGTCATTTTCCCACCAACAAAATATTAACAATAATTCTCAATATCATTAAATATCCAAGTTCCAAAATCCCCTCCTAATTGTCACTTTTTTTAGTTTTCCTTTTTCAAATCAGGATTGAAATACATTGCAGTTTGTTGATATCTCTTGAAATCTCTTAATCTATACATGAACACAACATTTTAATAAACATAAAAATTTAATAAAGAAGAGAAAACAACAAAACTTGTACCCATGGGAGAAAAATTTGCTGTTCTGGTGATTTGATGAATGATAATGTGGTAAGTTTTCTGGGAACTAGTAAAGTACCAAATACCATGGAGACCCTCACCATCACTTTATTACCACAGTACTTTTTAAGAAGTATTTTTAACTAAAAAAATAAAAATAAAATAAAAATAGTACACTAGAAAGACATCAGCAAAAATAGTGGAGTAAGAATCTCCAAAAATTCTCTTCTTCATGAAGGCAATGAGAAAACTGGCAAAAATGGGCAGAATCAACTTTTTCAGAACTGTGGAAATTAACCAAAATCTTGCAGCAATTGGGAGAACATTTTTTTATATTTTATTTGGAGAACACTTAATCCAGAAAAATGGCTAAATCTCAGTAAAAGCATCTTTCTGGTATGTTAAGTTGTCCTATCTCCATCTAGGTCTGTCCCTCTCTACGTCTGCAGCGGCCTTGAGACCCACAGCCTGACCACCACCAGAAGGGCAGAATGGGGTTAGTGCGTTATTAAAACCTCATTCATAGAAAATTATCATTATTTGACCTGTCTGACGATTCCCTTTAAGACACCAATTGCAAGGCTGCCAGAACTCACAAAGTGCACAAAAGACTTTTCCTGAGACATTTGTGGAAAACAATGAAAAGCAATGGGTTAATTTTGTGACCACCTGAGGCAGCGAATAACACTGGGACAAACAATGGGCCCCCCAAAAAAATTAAAAGAAAAACTGGGTAATGAGATGACCATAGGACTTTGAAAAGCTCTGACATGTTCTTGGGAATCTAAAAGGTCACCTTTATGAATAGTACCGTTCTCATGCCTAGGGATAACTACATGCTCAAGAAAGACCCCAAGAGGTGCTAAGCTCTCAACCCTGGCTGATCATTTTTTTAATTTTTTTATTTATTTAAAAAAAAATTTTTTTTTAATGTTTTATTTATTTCTAGGAGAGAGAGAGAGACAGCGTGAGCAGGGAAGGGTCAGAGAGAGAGGGAGTCACAGACTGAAACAGGCTCCAGGCTCTAAGCTGGCAGTCAGCACAGGGCCCGACGCGGGGCTCGAACCCACGAACCGCGAGATCATGACCTAAGCGAAAGTCGGACGCTTAACCGACTAAGCCACCCAGGCGCCCCTCAACCCTGGCTGATCTTAACACACTGCACAAGCAGGAAGTAAAAGTCAAGGTAGAATCACCAAGTGCCTGCCTGAACATTGAAGGCATGCCCGAGTCCTTAAGGACGGTGGGAAACTTATTGGTTCCAAACATTTAAAGGAATCTCTAACCACTAAGCTAACTGAACAGGGACTTCAATGACTACACATCACCAAGAATACAGACAGCCTTTATAAAATTTCTTCCGAAAAGCTACCAAACAAACAACAGTTAGAACGTATCAGAGGAGGGAGAAGAACGTTATTTGTGGGGTTGCCACTTTATGTTATTTGAAATGTCTAGGTTTCAACAAAAAAAAATTGGCGACATATGGTCATATTTAACCTGCAAGCTCTACAGAATAACAATTCACAGGCCAACACATCCAGGCCATTCATTTTACACCTGAACAGTTAGAGAGAGATACCTAGTGTTTTGTATCTGCTTCATGCCATGGAATCCTGTGACTATCCAGCAGATTCATTATTAGGGTTATGATAAAATCAAATTCAAATCAGCACATTTATTGTACATCTACTATATGTGAGACAATATGTTCTAGTTCAAAACTGATTTTACAAAGGCTAATTATGTTTATACATAGACTCTAAAGAAAAAAAGACTAAAAGAAACATTAGGACTGTTGTGTCTTGAAATGTATCACAAAAGATAGTTTTAGAACTTTTAAACTGCTTGTTATGCGTTAGATTGTGTACCTCTCAAAATTCATCCATTTTTTTTTTTTTTTAAGTAGGATTGATGCCCAGCACGGAGCCCAATGGGGGGCTTGAACTCAGGACACTGAGATCACGAGTCAGATGCTTAAAGGACTGAGCCATCCAGGTGCCCCAAAATTCATGTTTAAGTCCTAACCCCCAGTACTTCAGAATGTGACCTTATTTGGAGATAAGGTCTTTACAAAGTGAATCAAGTTACAGAGTGAATCAATGATAGGTCATTAGAGTAGGGGCTAATTTAATATGGCTGGTGCTCAAATAAAAAGAGGAATCTGGCAGAGATACACACAGAAGAAGTTGGTATGGAGATAAATAGGAAGAACATGGCCATCATAAGCCAATGAGGAAGGCATAGAACAGATCCTTCACTCAAAAGAGACCAGCTCTGCTGATCCTCTAATTTTGGACTTTTTGCTTCCAGAACTGTGAGACAGTAAGTTCTGTTGTTTAAGACACCTCTCCTCCTGCCCCCTGCCCCATTTGTGATACTTTGTTGTGGCATCCCTAGCAACTAACTCATTACTTAAAAGATTTCTTTGAAGGCAACCAGCTCTTCAACAAAGCTGTAGAACACTGTAGAAATGGGAATATTTTGGGTTCCTGGGTGGCTCAATAGGTTAAGCATCTGACTTTGGCTCAGGTCATGATCTCATGGTTTGTGAGTTTGAGCCCCACATCTGGTGAGCTGTAATCCCATTTTGGTTGAAAACTAGCCCTGCTTTGGGTGAGCCCCACTTCTCTGTGTGTGTTTCCCTCTCCCTCTCTCTCTCTCTACCCTTGCTCATTTGCATCCTGTCTCTCTCAAAAAAAAAAAAAAAAAAGAAAGAAAGAAAAAAAGAAGAAGAAGAAGAAAAGAAAAGAAAGAATAATATTTTGTGACAATTTCATTTTGCCATTTTTAAAGTTCACAAGAATTTACGGATTATTTCTATGCCATGCATCTTAGTGGAGATCTACTTTGATACAAAGAGGAAATAAATACTGCACTTGGCTCATTTCTTCCCATTATTTAAAAAGAGTCCTATGATGTAATGCTGTCAGCTAAGTTTTTTCTTGCATGTGTCTTGCTCAAAGGGAAACTCATTTTTGATGTTGTTCTACTTATGGCTCATCAAAGGTTTCAGAG
Organism: Crocuta crocuta; assembly: GCF_008692635.1. Classification (NCBI taxonomy): domain Eukaryota; kingdom Metazoa; phylum Chordata; class Mammalia; order Carnivora; family Hyaenidae; genus Crocuta; species Crocuta crocuta. The sequence goes on along the minus strand of NW_027527929.1, from coordinate 81,183 downwards.
CATCTGTATATCATGGTTCTTGGCAGAATTCACCTGCAATGTAGCTGAGGTCTGAAAGCCATCTTCCTCACAGTGCCTTGCAGACTGATTTGTAGGTTGCTGAATGTAGCTAAATTGAAAACTGCTCTATTTGAAAGGAAATGGATGTCGTCAATCCTTCCAGAATACCAAAAGCTACAGAACAGATTGTCACAAAATATAATGACTGCCTAGACAACCACCTGTAAGAATGACAGCAAATATAACCTGCTGAATTTTAATCATGCACTTGGCATATTTGCTATGGGATCATTTAATTTTGATAGCCACTTTTTTCATTTCACAGCCTGTGTAATAACTTCTGCAGAGAAAGGAAGAGAGGCCTCCCAGCCTTGTGGAAGCTCTCCATGATACTTTTATTAAATTGCCCATTTTGTACTATATTCCTCAAAGAATAGACAGACAGACAGGAAGAAATTAGCCAGATCCAACTGGTTATGTGACACTTGGTTGACTGTGGCAGTGAGCTTTTGAGTCTCCCATTTCCAGGTTCTTTGATGGAATTGGGTCTCCAAACTTTTTTGGTGTACTGAGTCTCCTAAACTCCTAAATTAACCCAGAAGCACACGCATTTGGGAGGAATGGGGGTGGGTGGGTTTGTCACATCCTTTCAAATGTATCAGGATTATTATCAAAGCTGCAGAGGGAACGCCACTTGTGGGAGGATGTGAACTTTATATGCAGTGATTAAGAGAATCCAATCTTATGTTGAAATGGCCAGAATGAGGCCATGGAATATGAATGCTGTTTGCTACGGAGATGAGTGACTTGGGGGTACAGATACACATTGACATCTCTTGGGAAGACTGGGGACAGGACTACGAGGCAGATAGGGGAGTTTTCCCATATTATCCTACATGCTTAAATTTGCTTTGATTTTTTTTTTTTTGAAAAATGTCATTTTAAATCAATGGAGATAAAACTATAAATTGTGAACTAAAATGAAAACAAAACCAAACTGCTTGGGTAATTAACACCAAGCATTTTAGATGCTTTTTGGGAAAATTAGTGATGTGGACTAATGAACAGAAATAAAATTTTCTTATTTTCTCTTTCCTGATTCTTATGTTACACTTAAAAAGGTTTTTGAAAAAAATATATTTGAGAGAGAGAGAGAGAGCGAGAGAGAGAGCGAGCATGAATAGGGGAAGGGCAGAGAGAGCCGGAGACAGAATCTGAAGCATATTCCAGGCTCCGGGCTGTCAACACAGAGCCCCACATGGGGCTCAAACTCACGATCCATGACATCATGACCTGAGCCGAAGTTAGACGCTTCACCACTGAGCCACCCAGGTGCCCCTCATGTTACACTTTTTGAAATGCTGTCCCCACAATCCATAAAAAAAATTGACAGTAATCCACACTAACTGAGCACTTAATATGTTGGACACTGTGATAATGTCTTAACCTTCAGTCCTCACCAGAATCCTAAGGAGGAGAAAGGGTGAATGTCAGAGAGTTAACCACATAGGTATCATCCACAGCTACAGCATCAAAAGCATTATTCTTAGGAATATGCCATAAATACCAAACTCCACAAAACATCATTTGGACATACTATCCTTTCATTGGATTTACTATCCATTTGATGGACTGTTTATTTAATTATTTATTTTAAATTGTTTATTGTCAAGTTGACTTCCATATAACACCCAGTGCTCTTCCCCACAAGTGCCCTCCTCCATGCCCATCACCCCTCTTCCCCTTCCCCCCCATCAGACCTCAGTGTGTTCTCAGAATTCAAGAGTCTCTCATGGTTTGCTTCCCTCCCTCTCCCCTACTATTTTCCCTTTCTTCTCCCCCATGGTCCTCTGTTAAGTTCCTCCTAATCCTCCTATGTGCAAACATATGGTTTGATGGACTGCTTAAACAGAAATCGACATCATTTTTAATTCTCTTTTAGTCATTCTGTTGCTGCTAGAACATAAATCCTGATGATCACATTGTGATGTCTTTCAATACACCTGTAGAAATAGCTGATGTAGGAATCTTGGCTTGAAGATCTTATGCCAGGCTAGAAGAAACAAAATTTCAAGATGTATTCAGAAGTGAATTTAGTAATATATGATATTCTGAAATAGGCTTACCTGTCCCATATAGTAAATTCTTCAGATAACTGATAGTCATGCATCAGAGCCTTTAAAGATTTATTCTTTCTATTAGAAGTCTTTTGAAATTATTTATAATGGCTTGTGGTAAATAGTATACTACTTGTAATTTCATCTTGATAACACAAGATTATCATTATGAACACCCATTATTGTTCTGTGCCAGAATGTGAAATAATGTAATTGTTTTAAAAGCTCTTTTAATGAATACCTATAATTGGATATGGTCCTTTTCAAAATAGTTATCTTGTGAGTTTTTATACTATTCTGATAATGCTGTTACTGTGTAGAACATGTTTGAAACTCTTTCTTCAGAATGTCCTACTTAGCCTTAGTCATATTGCTTCAGATTTCCTTAGTGGGGGAATGATCTCATCTGTTGAAGATAAATTTGATTTTGGGAAGTAGATTGTAGTCACTTGGACTCAAGTGTAAGTTACTGTCTGAGGTCAGAAACACTATGATTATGAGGAATGCAATTGGTTACTTGCCTTAGGTCTTTGTATTTTTACTTGCTTCTACCTCTGATATCTTCATTTGAGAGCTCTCTTTTTATTAAAACAAAGTAGATCCATTCCTTCACATTCTAGAACAGAAGAACGATGCATGACTGTAATGATAAGCTAGGTTTGAGACTTTAGGAAATAGATGAGTAGAGGGTTTTTAGAAGGCTATTCTGTGTGTTGGGACTTAAACTGTCCCTCCCAAAAGACCTCCAATAAAGACTCATACAAATTTTCCCCAACGTTTTATGATGAAAAATTTCAAATGTATAGAAAAACCTAAAGACTGTTTGGTGAACACTCATGTATCTACTCCCTAGTTTCAACTGTTAACATTTTATTATTCTTACCTTATCTCTGCATCAATCCATGCCTGTACCCATCCATGAGTATTTCTCTTTTTTTTTATTCGTTTCAAGCTTCCAACTTTGTTCTTCTTTTTCAAGGTTTCTTTGGATATTCTGGGTCCTTTCTATTTCTATATACATTTTAGATTCAGCTTTTCAATTTCTACAAAAAAATTTGCTGGAATTGTGTTAAATCTATAGATCAATGTGGGGAGAATTCACATGCCAATGATACTAAATCATCCAATCTGTTGAACATGGTATGGTTTTTTTTTAATTCTCTCAGAATATTGCATGGTTTTCAGTATAGAGATCTTACAGGTCATTTGTTAAATTGATCACTGTGTATCTAGTTCCTTTAAAAATAGCATTGCTAATGGAATTGTTTTAAAGTTTTATTTTTCAGTTATATACAAATTTGCAATCACTTTTTGTACATTAATTTTGGATGCTGCCGTCTGGCCTAATTCACTTATTCATTGTAGTTGTTTTGTAGATTCCTTAGGATTTCCTAATTTACATATAGAGGAAGAAACCTTCCTTCTACTCTCTTAGGTTCCATGCTGGACCTGAGAATTAAACTACATAAAACAGATTAGGAAGAAAAAAATGCACATTTTGTTTGATACTTTTACATGCATACAAGTGTCTTTAGAAGGAAAATGAAGACCCGAGGAAACCATTAGGACCCAAAGCTTACATACATTTTTAAACAAAAACAATAAATTGTGAGTATATGAAAAGGCAAAGGGGCTTGGTCAAGGGGCAGTAAATTGTGGGACAGTGACTAGGGAATATTTGGGGGAAGCTATTGGAAGATAAACTTTATTTTAGTAGGCTTTGAGTCTGATCCATGCCAATGTCTGTAAAAGGAATGTTTTCTCTCTGGTGCAGTGAGGCCTCACTGGAAATTTTTATAACCTGCTTTTAGGTAGAAGGTGGGAGGTCAAAGAACCCTTCCTGCACCTGTTGTTTCTCAAATGCCTTCAGCTCAAAATAATCAAGATGCCAAAGTGGTACATTTTGGAGTGGCATGTTCTTTCATAAACAAGCATGTTCTATAGAGACAATTTTCCTTTTCAATTATGTGTCCTTTCATTTCTTTTCCCCTGCCTTATTGCACTGGCTACGACCTCTGGTACACTGGTGAATAGTTGCAGTGAGGGGAGGCATCCTTACTTTGTTCACAATCTTAGCGTTCACTATTTCACCTTGATTAAGAATGATCTTAGCTTTAGGTTTTTCATGGATACACATTAGATTGAGAAAGTGGACTTCTATCCCCAATTTTCTGAGCTGTTAAAAAAATCATGAGTTAGATTTTGTCGAGTGCTTTTTCTACATATGCTGAAATAATTATATGGATTTTCACTCTTATTATCTTAATATTCTGAATTACATTGATTAATTTTTGCATGTGAAGGCAACCTTGCATCTTGAGCCAAACCATCTTTGATCATGATATATTATTCTTTTATATACTTTCATACTCAAATATTTCATACAATTCACAAGTCTATTGTAAAAAGAGATTTCAAAATACAACAAGCAAACCTAGCTAATTGTCTCTTAAGATAGGGTCAGGAGGCCATAGGTGAGGAGGGAATTTTGTCTGTCCACAAAAGAGGAACCATGAACTTCTGCCAGCTGTAAGACTTAACTCTCTCCTTACCATGACCCCTGAATCTTAGGCGTTCTGTTGGGTTGGCTTCTTTCACACTCTTCACTAGGAAAAGTGCTAATGTGATTCAACAAGTTTCAATCCTTCATTTACATATTAACCCAACCAATCCCAGTTAACTGAGTTTCAATCCCTATTTTGCATAGACGATCTTTCACCTCTGTAACTCTACCTCCTCTGTCTTCCTTGGAGCAGGAGTCAGGTTTCTACCTGAATTCCTGTCTCCTGAATTGCAATCCTAATTGCCCAAATAAATGCCTGTTTGCTTAAATTTTCAGTGAATTCTTTCTTGGTAGACACTACTCTTCAGCTTCTGAGGGCAGATATGTCTGTTTTTATAAATAATTAAAAGGTTCAGTTGAGTAGTCTGTACTTGGCAAAATTTACTGAGGGAGGTTTTTTTTTTAGTGTTTGTTTATTTTTGAAAGAGAAAGAGACAGACCGAGCACAGGCTGAGGAGGGGCAGAGAGAGAGGGAGACACAGAAGCAGGCTCCAGGCTCTGAGCTGTCAGCACTAAGCCTGACATGGGACTCAAACCCATGAGATAGTGACCTGAGCCAAAGTCAGATGCTTAACTGAGCTTCCCAGGTGCTCTACTGAGGAAGGTTTTTGAAAACACTTTCCTGGAGTACTCAAAGGTGGAACCTGAGCAGGACCGAGAGAGAGTGTGCTATAATAACAAATAAATATTTGATCTTAGTGCCCAGTTGCTGGCACACAGCTCTTAAAACTTAGAATCTCAGGAATGACAAAAGTATCTTCTGTATGCTAATGAGATGATTGGTGATGGGGGCTCCTGGATCCTACCGGGATGAGGGCTGGTCATCACCCCAGAAAGAACAGGCATGATGTGAAGATTGGAGCTTTCAGTCCCATTCTCTGACCTCTGGGGAGATGAGAGGGCTAGAGATTGAGCACAATTACTGATGACCAGTGATCACCAACAGTTGATTACTCAGTTGTGCCTGTGTAATAGAACCTCCATAAACTCCCTAAAAGATGGAGTTCAGAGAACTTCTGGATTGGTGAGTCGGCTTGCGAGCTGGAAGGGTGACATGCCCCAACTCCATGGGACAGGAGCTTCTGTGCTCCAGACCCTTCTAGACCTGGTCATACGTACCCCTTCATCTGGCTGTTTGTCTATAATACATTGAAAAGGCCGTGTCCTTTATAATATTCTTTATAATGAAATGGTAATATAAGAAAAGTGTTTTCTGAGTTCTGTGAGATGTTCTGGGGAGTTACTGAAACTGAGGAAAGGTTGTGGGAACCCCTGAATGTATTGCCAGTTGGTTGGAAGTGATAACATGGGACTTGTGATTGGCTTCTGAAGTGGGGGCAGTCTTCCGGGACTGAACCCTTTACATATGGGGTCTGATGCTATCTCCAGGTAGATAGTGTTAGAATTGAATTGTATCTTAAGACACTTAGCTGGTTTCAGAGGGCTGGAGAAGTGTTGTTGAAAAGACACCATGCATTTAGTGTTAGAAGTGCTATGAATAACCAGTCTGGAGGTGACAAAGGGTCTTGGGTTCCTCCTACGGTTCCTCTCATTTTATAAATAAATAAATAAACAAACAAACAAATAAATTTATTGAGAGAGAGTGTATGTGCCCTCAAGCAGGGGAGGGTTAAAGAGAGAGAGAGAGAGAAAGAGAGAAAATCTTTTTTTTTTTTTTTTTTTTAATGAGAGAATCTTAAGCAGGTATGGAACCTGATGTGGAGCTCCATCTCATGACCATGAGATCATGACCTGAGCTGGGATGCTTAACCAAGCCACCCAGGCATTCTTCTTTCTCCTCATTTTAATTCTCATCCCCTCAAGGCTTTATCCTTTTCCTCACAACTGTGTTTGGTCCATTTTCGTCAGGGTCCAGACCTCAGGTAATTGCTAAAACCATACAACGAACTCTTGAGGTCATCCAATTTGACCTCATGTATAAATTCCCCTTCTAGCTTCTTTACAAGTCATTTGGTCTCAGCTTTAATTTCCCTTCTTCCTCAGAATGTTAGCAAGCTATTACCCATGTCAGGGTCATGTGCACTTAGCATGTGTTTTGAAGTACTGCAGAAAGCTGTCCAATGTCAAAGGGATGAGCTGCAAAGAGATGGAAATCCAGGTAGTGATATGGGTGAAGAAGGAAACATTTGGGAGACAGAAAAGCCTTTCCAGCTTCCCTAGTATGAGACTAAATAGGCTGTTTCCTAGCCCACCTATTCTTTTTTTTTTTTTTTTAAATATTTTTATTTATTTCTAGGAGAGAGAGAGAGAGAGAGACAGCGTGAGCAGGGGAGGGTCAGAGAGAGAGAGGGAAACGCAGACTCTGAAACAGGCTCCAGGCTCTGAGCTGCCAGTCAGCACAGAGCCCGACGCGGGGCCCGAACCCAGGAACCGCGAGATCATGACCCAAGCGAAAGTCGGACGCTTAACCGACTAAGCCACCCAGGCGCCCCATAGCCCACCTATTCTTAAAGCACCCTGGCCAGATGTGAGGCTACTTGTTTTAACTGCCTTAGGCATTCCAGTCTTTGAATGGCTGTTTTTGGGCTTCTCCTGGGCCTAAAACAAATGTCATTTCTGTGGGAGAAATGTTTTGAACAGAACAGGGTTTACTAATGCCTTCCCCCTCTGCCTTATTTAGGTCACAAAGATTTTAAAAGGAGATAAGGCTACACTTGTTATAGGCAGTGTAGGGAACAAACAAGAACTTTTAAATTGGACCTAGTGGCCCCGCCCACCCCAATGTGCAGTTTCTATAACTTTCATGGAAACAGTTACCCAAAATACAAATTCTTTCAGGCTCCTGCTTGAGTGCTGCCCTTCTTTCTCCCACTAGGTGTCACCACACTACACAACAAATAAGGGAAATGACTCGTAGAGTGTGACAGGCTTCCAGACTTTGGAGATATGGTTGCATTTAGGTTAGCACAGTGGGCATAATTCGTTTATTTAATAAACTGTATCTTTAAGATCTGAAAATAACATAAAATCAGGCCAGAGAGTAAGTTCACTCTCTTAAAATGCCATACAGAGGGGAGTTTACAGTCACTTTATCTGTAAAAAACCTGGCTGGATTAAATCAGCTGATGACCCTGCCAGGCTCGGTGGATCTCAGCCCTCAAGATATTAAGCCTCTTTGTTGAGAGGTTGGATTACTGCTAGGTCTTTTTATCACCAGAGCTGAGCTCTTGCGGCTGCTGGGCATTAGACAGGATCCTTCTCCATCCACAGTGCTTTCACATCCTTCCTCCTCCTGGCACTTCCTCTGTGGTCACTCTTCTGTGAAGGCAAAGATAAGATGCCAGAGATAAGGGAGTGAACATGGCAACCTCCGCAGCATTTCATTTACAGCATCCCAGTTGCCAAGCCATCCTGCTGGCAGTATAAAAGATCCTTCCTATTCCCTGAACATCCAGCCTCCGCAGGCCAAGCCCGTGAGTATCAGCTTGATCTCAAATCTAATTTAGGATATCGGGATGCTCAATGGAAAGCAAAACACAGCTAATTCTATGTATCTCACAGGATGAGTGATAAACACTTGTGAATGTATCTAAATCGAATGAAGCTTAGCTCTGCTGACCCCTTCCATCTCCAAGACAGGGCTCCCTGGGTGCCATTATCTAACTTGCTATGGATGATAATTTGACATCCAGGGGTCAAAAGCTGGTAGGCCAATGATTACTCTGTCTTCTGCTCTTGGACAAGGACAAGATGCCACTGACATGTCTGGCCTTCCTTTTGTTGCAAAGTTTAAAGTGTCATTTCAGCTGGGTCATCCAAGGTTGCTGTAAAAGTATCCTGAAAGTTTGCAAGCTCTTAGGAGTATTGGAATTCAGCCACCATTATTAGCATCAAGCAGCATTTATAAGGTAACTCTCTCTGTGTCTAACGCGGGATGGGAGGGGTCTCAAACATGTTTTACACTAAGTAGAACACCTTCCTCCTCCACACTTCTAAATGAAATGTCAGGCAGAGCCACCATTGGCATATAGAGTTGTGCACAACTCGAGGGGGTGCTGTTTGCATTGTTGTCTGCATAACCATAACTGGTGCCTGGGCAGTACCCCAACATGTAAAGCAGATAACAGTATCTTGTTGATATAAAAATTGTGCTTTCCACTTTTGAACCTTCATTTAGTAGCCCATCAGTGGAAAATAGCCTTTTGATGAACATAAAAATTTGAAATCATGAGCTATAGTTGAAAATTTTATCAGCATCAGCATCTTAGGTCATGCAGATGAGCAGGTGAACTTTTAAGGACCCTTGAGTCAAACAGATTCAGATGCTCATAAATAAGAATGACAAGGATCACATATTTTGAAATTTTAGTGAGCTCTGTGGAGGGGAAGAAGAGGGTATCTATCCAGAACACATAGTGTTTAACCCAGCAATTTCACTTCTATGATGTTATCAGATGTACTTGCAAACATGAAAAATTATCTATAGACAGAATTATTCATGGCCGCATTATCGATAACAGCAAACATTTGGAAACAACCTAAATATCCAATAAAGGATGTATCACACAATGGAGACTTCGACAGCCCTCATAGACAGTGAGGAAGCTCTATGTGTGGGGTGGTTTCCAGGATAGGATCCCAGGAGAAGAGCAAGGTGCAGAAATGTGTGGGAAATCTGTTACCTGGAATGTGTGTGTGTGTGTGTGTGTGTGTGTGTGTGTGTGTGTGTGTGTGTATCTGCTTGTATATGCATGAGAAATTTCTGGAAAGATATCCAAGAAACTAATAGCATTGTTTTCTCCAGGGCAAAATGCTCACTGCATGAGCATAGATAGAACGCCCTTATTGCATACCTTTTGTACCTTCTGAATTTTGAACTATATGAATGTATTCCCTAATTCAATAATAGTAATATTTAAATGGCCAAATTTCCCTTGTGCCTCCCTCCCAAAAGAAAAAACCTCACCCAAGATGTATGATAATCACTGTAGCAGTCTAACATACAATATTCTCACCAAATGGTCCACCCATTACTAATTCACTTGGGTGGCACAGCTTCATGACTAACTTGGGTGACAGGATAATTTAGTACTGGGGTTGAATTCTGCCTCTGTTACTTATTAGTTGAGTGACCCAGGGCAGATCTATGTAACTTTTCTCTGCCTCAGTTCCCTGTTTAATAGATGATGACAAATCCTACTTTGAAGGGTTATTGAGAGGAATTGATGAGTTAGGCTCTGTTAAGTGTTCAAAGAAATGTTTAAAAAGAACAAAAGAGAACAAAGAATCCCACTGTGCCTGGCATTAGTTGTGGTGTGCCTGGATGTGGTAATATGATTGATAAGACAGAGGATATAAATGTAGCCCTTGACACCCAGTAGCTATTTAACAAACACTCATTCCCTCCTCACCCACACTTAATTGGACTGCCAGGGGCTTTATAGACTCTCTCTGAGCAGACTGAGTAGTAATTTTCTACTGGACATATTTGTGATCTCTTCATTTTAGTCTGCAGATGGACCCTTTGAGCTGTCTTAGACTGGGTCAGGTGCTTTTAAAATGGAGAAACTATTTTGCTTTATTATTTTTATGTCAGTTTCTCAGGTCTTTCTAAGTAAACATTTCCATATTTTTTTTGTCCAAGATTTATTTGGATTAAACTGTTGCAGTGGAAATCTGCCATGCTATGAAATGGAAAATCTGTGGCTATGACTTTAGGCATAAATTGAAAGAAAGGTACAAGGCAATTATATGAATAATTCTTAGGAAACTGAAAACAAAACCAAAAATAAATAGCAAACATTTTTAGAATGTTATGGGTCATGGCAAATCTTTATAAACTTTAGCCTTAACCCCTTTGAGTTACTATGAGGAGTTTAGTGTACACTTGAGGGAACTGAGGCAACTTGTTCAAGGTTACAAGAAAGTGAATTGCAGAGATAGGATTTAAATCCTAAGTCTGGATAGTTTTAGGTTCCAAGTTTTGCATATATTCCTTTTCCTCACAGCCAAATCATCATGAAATAAAATTCACAAGCCTTAGACAGAAATTGCTAATTGATTTTAGGATGTAGTTTTCTAAGTAAGAAAGGGACTCTCATATGTATACAATTTTTTATAACTCTTACATTCACTCTGTAAGTTTTGTTCTCATCGTTCAGGTAAGGAAACCAAGGCTCAAAGAGGTTAGGTTACTTGCCCATGGTTACACAGCAAGTAGAGAAGAAGGCATTTAAACCCAAATCTGTCTACTTCCACAGCCTTCAGACTTATGTTCTTGAGAACTTCAAGTCATCTTCAGTCTTGTCTTGTTTTCTTTCAACCCCCCTGCTGGGGCACAAGTTCAAAGAACATTTTATTCAAGGTCCCTGAAATTGGTCTCATGGAGTTCTGTTTCTCCTTGTCACCCATGTGACTCAAAGTAAAAAACAAACCTTCTCACTGAGATGAGATAAGTCTCTGTCTTGCTGTATCTAGACTCCATTTATTCTCTATCTGATACAATATATTTTTTTAGAATCTACATTTGTGACATGGTTCTTAAAACAATGCAGTAGTTTCTGTAGTTCTTTGTAGTCTACGTTGTCAGTGCCTTGAATTAGGTGGAATACAGAATTCCTTTCAGATTAGGAGTGTCTGACAGGGTTTGTTTGGATTTTCTTGACACAGCTGTTTACAGCTAGATTCTCCATGTCTGAGCACACTGAACCTGAGAGGACTGACAAGCAACAAGGGAGATGCTCAGAGGCACAGAAGATGCTCTGGGGAGAGAGGTTCCGGAAGGGTGGGAGGGAGGCAGGAAAGGTGGCTGGCATCCTGGGCTCTCGTCTGAGCTTCGCCATTGCATCCCTGAGACTCCAGAGGAGGAGTTGGGTCAAGTGATCTGTAAAGTAGGTGTGAAACCAGGAAGCTGGATTATCACCTCTGGCAGAAGGGGGAGGAATTCTTCCCATGTGATAAGAGCGCTTGCTGTGTGCCAAACAATTCACTGAGCACAGTTCAGGGACAACTAACTGAATCCTCATACCAGCCCCATGAGGGGAGTTCTGCAAGTCCCCTTATTTCACAGATGAACAACCTGAGACTCTGAGAGTTTTGGTCACTTTGCCCAACGTCCCACAGCCAGTAAGAGGCAGAGTGAGGATTCAGACCCAGGCCAGCTGGCACAGGGACTTGCACCTTAACCACCTAGCTCTAAGGCCCTGAAGCTAATAGAATTACCCAGCCTTCTACTGCCCAGAGAGAGCCCATTCTCCGTGCAAATGCATTCACATGCATGCAGTAGACAAAACTGGATCCTACCAGGGTGCTATTTCTAATTGTTCTTTCTCTTAGCAATGTACTGAAAAACGACCATCTTTAAGGTAAATCCCTCCCTCCTCTCCGGTGAGGTTCTTCCTGTACAACTAGGGAGACTGTGGGGTGAGGGGCTGAAAAAGGCACCAGGCCAGTGTGGGGCTTGCTGCTAATGATACCTCCCAGGGCCTTCCAGTGACCCCCAAACAGCCAGATCCTATTCAGCAAAGGGAGAAAAAAAGAATTTTCTTGGCTTTGTTTTGCAGCTTCCATTAGCTTAACTGTCATCAAGAACAATGCTGAGTCAGGGCCTGAATTATCTTTTTCTCTGCTGAGGTTCTTGCCTTTGGCTTGCTGCCATTCTCTGCGTGCTACAAGGGATGAAGACAGGTCTCCACCTCATCCATCTCTCAAGAAAGCTGATAGGTATTATATATAATTTAATAAAGAGCAACATAGCATATGAGTTAGAAGGGTGCATTCCAGTCCTCGTTCCAACACTGTCGAGCTGTGTGTCCTTGAGCATGCCATTTAATTCAGAGCCTTGATTTCTTCAAGCATCAAGTACAGATCCCAAGAATGCCTTCTTCCTAGGGCCGTTGTCAAGGTGGGATCAGATAGGCGAGGAGGATGCTCGGCACAGTGCCAATTCTCCACCCCCGCACTTGGCTGGGGAGATTCACTTCTGTGCCCTTCAGGGTCACCTGGGATCATGTTGCCATTCCCAAGCCACTTGGTAAGGACTGCGCGGTTCAGACAGATCTCACCACACAGGCCCTGGAGAACTCTGGGTCTTGTGACCTATCGAGCTCCCTGAGGACAAGGACATTGCTCTCCCTTTCTCAAATGTCTGAAATTATCTGGGGAGACCTGTCCTCTTTTTCACAGGAATTTGGCCAGAGAAACAGGGTGTAGGGTCCCTTGTCAAGATTGTATCAGTATCTTTTTTTATTCTTCCCCTCTTTCTCACTTGTTCTGTCCCTCCAAACCTGGGGAATTTTGATCTAACCTGGAACAGGGGAGGGAGAGTGCTGCTGGACAGGATAAGCCACCTTCTACCATATATTCTTGCAAATCTTTTGACTAACTTCAGGAGACACTTTGGAAACTCAAAAGCCAAACATGGATCCCTATATTTGTTGTGTTCTGCTATTTCAAAATGGCACCCTGCTGTAGTAGCAAGGCTTCATTTTATGGAGAATGCGAAGTGACTCACTACTTTTGGTTGCCTGACTAATACCTGTACAGGTTGGCTTTAAGAATCTTTGTGTGAGCACCGCCCTGAAGAGTCTGTGAGCTCCTCAGCATCTGGCACCCAGCCTAGTGTCTGGTACGCAGTAGGCACTTCATACATGCCTGTTGAATGACAGCCTATGTAAAACAAGAGATATACTGCTCCTGTTTGTGAAATGTGATTTTTAAGGTCTTCAGTGGTAGTTTTTGTGCACAAAGGAGATTATTCATAAGTAACACTGATTTTTAAATTAAAGTTAGGCTTAAAAAAAATCATATTTCATAGGCTTTTAAGTTTATATTATAAATCTTGGTATTTTTGCTTGTAAACACAGAAAGTCACTTTTAAGGGGTATTTGATTAATGCTTGGTCCTATTTACAAACTTGGTTAACCTTTTAAACTGCTTTTATAAATTTAATATATTCAATTTCCTTTTAAGTACTATAACTGTCTGATTTAACAAAATCTTCCTGAATACTTATATAACTCTTATAAATCTAATACATTAAACTTATAAATATGGTAAGCCTTCAGTTCTATTAAATTATTCAGTTCCATAATAAATTTACTATGATTTGAACTTAAAACCACAAGTCTAAATCAAGTCCACATTTAAAATTAGAATTGCAAGGATGACCTCTTGCATAATTAGGCCAAATTCTTTTAAACATTATAAATACATAAAAGGCTAAAAATGCACAGATTTTTTAAACCTGAAAATATTAATATTCCCCATTTGAGATTTTTAAATATTTCTATAGTTATTTTTAAGTGATCCCAGATTTAAAAGATGATGTTCGAAGAAAATCACCATGCCATCCTGAACAGTTTTCCTTGTCTTTTATTTTTCTCCTCTATACATCTGTTCCCCAACCGACCTGACTACACCTCAGTGAAGACCTTGTGATCAAATGCCCTGGCAAAACCTACTTAGAGTTTCTGTTCTCTTTACCTAGAAAGAATGGATAGAGTTAGCTTAGATTACCTCTAAGGTCTTAACCATAAAATTCTGAAATTCATAACTTTTCTATTTATTCACAAGTATGGTTTTCCAGTTAGGCTAATAGGAATGCACAAAACTACTAAAAATTGGATCGTAGGGGGCCTGGGTGGCTCAGTCGGTTGAGCATCTGACTTCAGCTCAGGTCATGGTTTCACAGTTCATGAGTTTGAGCCCCATGTCAGGCTCTATGCTGACAGCTCGGAGCCTGGAGCCTGCTTCAGATTCTGTATCTCCCTCTCTCTGCCCCTCCTCTGCTTGCACTCAGTCTCTCTTTCTCAAAAATAAAAAAAGTTAAAAAAATTTTTTAATTGGATCATAGACTGCCCATGAAAAGCCCTCATCACAGAAAATGCTCTCTATTGTATGTAGTATGTTTGCAGCCTACTCCTGTTCAACGTCACTCATTGGTTGTATGAACCCTAATGATTTGGGGGCCTTTTGACCTCAGAGCACAAACGATCAAGAAGTCACATCTGGGAACTTCCAGGAAGAGTTTTAAAATCAGGAGGAACCATTTGTAAAATGTATTTCCAGTTTATTTTGAAAATCATATCCCTGGTAGATGGGTCATGTCATTGCTATAACTTCTGGGAACTGGACTGAATTAGCATCATTGTGCCTGCTATTTGATGCCTGGTCTCTGTAACAGAATACTGAATAATAAATGAATGGGAGGCAGTATGCATAACAGTAAAGGTTGGGGGTGTGAGTTACAAGGCCAGTGCTAAGGTATAGGGCCTTGTGTGGGGGCTGTGAATTAGACCCCCTTTTGTTTAAACCCAAGATCCAGTCCTTAAAATCATGTGACTTTGAAGGTCAATTTTATACAAATTTGTTAACATGGATGAAATGGACAAATTCCTAAATAGACACAAACTTGCTGAAACTTTCTGAAGGAGACATTTAAAAACTTAAATAGACCGGNGGGTGAATTTTATTAAATTTTACTATTTACAGAAGAAATAATCCCAGTACTGCACAAAGTCTTACAAAAAATTCTCCCAACTTACTCTGTGAGACTAGTATCATATAGATGCCATAGCTAGAAAAAGACATCATAAGAAAGGGAAACTAAAGATCAATACTCCACATAAATACAGATGTGAAAAATCCACCACAAAATATTAGCAGAATCCAAAAAGCTTATACAGCATGATCAAGTAGGATTTATCCAGAAACACCAGGTTGATTTAACAACTAAAAATTAACTAGGAAAATACACCAAAAACCACATGATCATCTCAGTAGACACAGAAACAGCATTTGCCAATATTCAATACCAATTTGCGATTTAAAAAAACTGGAATATGAGGGAACTTCTTCAAGCTGGTAGAGGGCATCTATGAGAAATCTACAGTGAAAAAAACACACTTAATGGTGAAAGACTGAATGCTTTCCTCCTAACATGAGAACCAAAACAATGATATCTGTTGTCACCTTTTTTTTATTCCACATTATACTGGAGTTTCTAGCCAGTGAAATCAGGCAAGAAAAATAAAAGACATACAGATTAGAAAGGAAGAAGTAAAGTTGTTTTGATTTACAGATGTTATGACCCTGTATATAGAATATTCTGAAGAATCTACATATATAGCACACACACACACACACACACACACTCTCCCACAGTTAGAACAAATAAACAAGTACAACAGGATTGTAGGATACAAGAGCAATATACAGAAATCATTTGTACTTGTGTATCTAAGCAATGTGCAATCCAAAAATGAAATTAAGAATATAATTCCAGGGGTGCCTGGGTGGATCATTCAGTTGAGCGGCCCACTCTTGATTTGGGCTCAGGTTATGATCCCAGGTTGTGGGATCAAGTGCCATGTTTGGCTCTGGGTTGAGCATGGAGCCTGTTTAAGATTCTCTCTCTCTGTCCCTCTCCTTGACTCTCTCATATGCTGTCTCTTTCAAAAAAAAAAAAAAAAAAAAAAAAGAATATAATTCCATTCACTATAGTATCAAAAATAGGAATGCCAATTTTTAAAAAGAAATCCAAGCGTTGTATGCTGAAAATAATAAAACTTTGCTGAGGAAAATTAAAGAAGATTTAAGTAAATAGACATTTCATGTCCATGGATTGAAAGACACAATATTGTTAAGATGTCGATCATATCCAAATTGATCTGTAGATTCAGTGCCATTCTTGTCAAAATTCCAGCATGCTTTTTTGGGGCAAAACTGACAAAGGGATCCCAAACTTTATATGAAAATACTTAGACTAGCCAAATCAATTTTGGAAAAGAAGAATAAAATTGGAGGATTTTCCTCTCCCAATTTCAAAACTTACTACTAAGCCACAGTTATATACATAGTGATACTGTCACAAGGGCAGACACTTAAGTCAAATGAGTATAATTAAGGCTCCAGAAATATATTCCTATATCTATGGTCAATTGATTTTTTTTAAACAAATGCCAGAGTAATTTATTGAGGAATAGATAGTCTATTCAACAACAGATTCTGGGATAAGTAGATAAGCTTAGACTTTCATCTCAGCCCATACACAAAAATTAATTTAAAATGGGTTACAGACTTAAATGGAAGAGTTAAAATAATAAAACTCTTGGGAAAAAAACCTACAGGAGGATCTCCAAGACCATGAATTACACAAAGATCTCTTAGGTGCAATACAAGGAAAGCATAGTCAATGAAAGGAAAAATTGGTAATTTAGATCTCATCAAAATTCAAAACTTTTGCCCTTCAAAAGACACCATTAAGAAAGTGAAGAGACAGGAATCAGACTCAGATAAAATATTGGCAAAACACATGTCCAATTAAGGATTTGTATTAAGAATTTACAAACATATAAACACAATTGAATGATAAGTAACCAAATCAAAAAAGAAAGGGCAAAAGATATAAGCAGATATTACACCCTTCCCCCAAATGAAGGGTCAAGAAGTACATGAAAAGATTCTCAGGGCACCTGGGTAACTCAGTTGGTGAAGCATCTGACTCTTGATTTCGGCTTGGGTCATGATTTCATGGCTTGTGAGTTCAAGCCCAGTGCAGCTCTTGATAAATAGATGATAGATAGATAGATAGATAGATAGATAGATAGATAGATAGATAGATAGATAAAATAAAAAAAAACAGATGCTCAGCATGATTAGTCTTTAGGGAAATGCAAAGCAAAACCACAATGGGATCCCATTTCACACTCACTAGAATGGATGTAAGAAATANCGGCTTGGGTCATGATTTCATGGCTTGTGAGTTCAAGCCCAGTGCAGCTCTTGATAAATAGATGATAGATAGATAGATAGATAGATAGATAGATAGATAGATAGATAGATAAAATAAAAAAAAACAGATGCTCAGCATGATTAGTCTTTAGGGAAATGCAAAGCAAAACCACAATGGGATCCCATTTCACACTCACTAGAATGGATGTAAGAAATAAGATAGACAGTAACACATGTTGATGAAGATGTGGAGAAACAGGAACTCTCATACACTGTGGATGGGAATGTAAAATGGTACAGCCACTTTGGAAACAATTTGGCAGGTGTTTTTTTTTAAAGTTAATTAATTTATTTTTAAAGAGATAGAGAGAGAAAGAGTATGAGTGGGGCAGGGACAGAGAGAGAGGGAGAGAGAATCCTAAGCAGGCTCTGTGCTGTCATTGCAAAGCCTCAATCTCACCAACTGTGAGATCATAACCTGAGCTGAAATCGAGAGTTGGATGCTTCAGTGACTGAGCCACCTGGGGCCCTGCAGCAGTTTCAAAAAGGTAAACATAAAAATATTATAGAATATGCATTTCCACTCCTAGGTAGAGAGAAATGAAAGAAAAATGAAAACATAAGTCCACATAAAGACTTACACACAATTGTTCATAACTGTTATTCATGTTAGCCCCAAACTAAAGGAACCAAAATGTCCATCAGCTGGAGAGTGGATACACAAAATATTACACACACACACACACACACACACACACACACACAGTGGAATACCATGAGCTACTTATACATGCTAATTGAGTGTGAACCCAAAAAAACATTATGCCAAGTGAAAGAAGCCAGAAACACATATGGTATGATTTCATTTATATGAAATGCTCAGAAATACAGAAACAGAAAGTAGATTAGCAGATGCCTGTGGCTCAGGATATGAATAAGGATTAACTACAAATGGGCAGGAGGGATCTTACTGGGGGGACTAAAATGATCTGGAACATTATGGTGATGCTTGTGTTATTTGGTAAAGTTAGTTAAAAGTTATAGACTTGTACACTTGAATGGAGAGAATTTTATGATAGTGAAATATACCTCAATAAAATTGTTTAAGAAGAAAGCACTTGACTTTGGGCAGGTGATTAACTTCTCTATGCTTTAGCTTGTCATCTAAAAATGAAGACAATGAGGCTATTTACCTCATAAGTCTTTGGACAGATGCAGTGATAAAACATATATGTAATGCTTAAAATCAGAGTGCCTGGCATGTAGTAAACATTTAAATATCAGTTTCTATGATTATTTTAAACAACAGAACAAAGGTCTGAAAGATAAGAAGTTTCTTTTATAGATGATACCAGTATATAAAAACCACTTGAGGTGCATCTGGGTGGCTCAGTTGGTTAAGTGCCTAACTTCAGCTCAGGTCATGATCTTATAATTTGTGAGTTCGAGCCCTGCATTGGGCTCTGCACTGACAGTGTGGAGCCTGCTTGGGATTCTCTCTCTCTCCCAGTCTCTGTCCCTCCCCACCTCTCTCTCTCTCTCAAAATAAATAAACTTAAAAAATAAATAAACTGTAAAAACCCACTTGAAAAGACATGGAGGAACCTTAAATACCTATTTCTAAGTGAAAGAAGGCTATCTGGAAAGACTACATACTATATAATTCCAACCATATGACATTCTGGAAAAGGCAGAACAATGGAGAGAGTAGAAAGATCAGTGGTTGCTGGGGGTGGAGGGTGGGGAAAACGGGATGAATCAGTGTACAACAGAGGATTTTTTTAGGGCAGTGAAAATACTCTGTATGATATCATAATGACAGATACATGTCACACATGTGTCCGAATCTATGGAATATAGAACACCAAGAGTGAACCATAATGTGAACTGTGGATTTTGGGTGAGTGTGATGTCAATGTAGGTTTATCAGTTGTAACAAATGTACCACCCTGCTGGGGCATGTTGACAGTAGGGAGGCAAGCATGTGTAGGGCAAGGGTATGTGGGAACTCTATACCGGCTTCTCAATTTTGCTGTGAACCTAAAACTATTCTTAAAGAGTGTGCTGTGAACCTAAAACTATTCTTAAGGAGTGAGGTCTTATTAGTAATAAAAAAACAACCTCCCAAAACCTACTTACCTGTTTTCCAGCACTAAACTCTCTATCTGTAGCACAGAAAAACTGGTAGGTAAGGAAAAAATGCTTGTGGGAATCAAAATTTAGCTTAACAGATCAAATAGGTAAAAAATTCGCTTTAAGGAATAATGAAACTAGAAGGCTTCATCATTTCCATTGATGAAATTCCAACTTATAAAGTGAAAGATTTTGGCAGCTAAAGTAAACTTCCATCAAGACAGTGTTTTTGTTCATACAGTTCCTGAGTCAAAAACCACACAGTAATGTCATTCTAGAAATCTAGCTTCTATCCCCATTTTCTCTACTTTGTCCCCTTCTTCCCTCTCTAGGTAATCACTTTTTAAGGGTGTTTTTTTATTATCCTTCCATTGTTTAATTTTTTGAAAATATAAGCAAATGCACGTTTTATTTGTTTCCTCTTCCTTTCTCATGAAAAGATACTATACTATAAGCCTCATCCCCTGTTCCTTATCCCCCTTAACAATATATCCTAGTGACTATGCCGTGGGGAGAGACATGGCACCCATTCCTTTGGCATGGTGGTCTGTGGTGTAGATGCTCCATGGTTTATCCAGCCAGTTTCTTGGTTGTGTTCATTGGGATTGTTTCCAGTCTTTTGCTGTAATACATAATACTGCAGTGCATAGCCTTGAAGTTGCAGTAAATTTAAGGTGTAAACTATGAACATCCCTTGCCATCTCAATAAGTTTGTCCTTTGGCAAGCCAAACCAGTTACGGCTTATGTAACAGATCCAGCACTGTTTGTGAAGAAACTCCACTTGGGGTACATGTTGGTTTGAATCATTTTGATATTATTCATTTTTCTAAGCTCCTAAACTGTTTTGGGAAAGAGGCCTCGATAGCAAATGCCATTTCTTATTAACTGTCATAGGCAAATATTGACTTGTTTAATACCTACAACCAAATTGTTTGACTATCTTTAATTAATATTTCTGGAAATTTCCATTTTATTGTACTAGTTATCAACTCTGTGAACCATCTTTCACTTGTTAAAGTGTGGAAATTTGGGATCTAACAAAATTGATCAAGTCAAATGTCAGGTATTTGGAGTTGGACCGAGCCTTATAGATATTTTGCAAAGACTTTAACATATCCTGAGTCTTTTACAGACATTTATATATTTTTAAAAATTGTTTTTAAAGTTTATTTATTTATTTATTTTGAGAGAAAATCAGAGAGAAGGAGGGAGAGAGATTCCCAAGAGGCTCTGCGTTGTCAGCACAGAGCATCATGCAGGGCTCCATCTCACAAACCATGGGATCATGACTTGAGCTGAAATCAAGTTGGACACTTAACTGACTGAGCCACCCAGGTGCCCCACAAACATTTATATTTTTAACTTTTATTGATTATTTAAAAAATAAATTATCTGTGATCACTGGAGAAAAATTAGGAAGTTCAGACAAACAAAATGAAAAAACCCCACAAAACCTATAATCCCAACCCCTGACATAACCAATATTAGCATTTGGATATCCTTGTAGACTTTTCCAGTGAGCATAAATGGCCTCCCTCCCCTAGTATACATGCATATGTATTTTCTTCATTTCTTATGCTATATGTAGTCCAAGGATATTTCAACTTTTCCATTTAATGGGTTTTATCCATGAGCTTTGCTGTTTGCTTTGCACACTGTATAGATGTTTTTTCTATTTATCCGTCAGAGTTAGCCATTTGCATTTCTCTCTGCAGTATTTACTTTGAAACAGAAAATCAAGTTTTTTTTTTTTTATTGATAAATAAGTTAAAAGTCTGCCAGATTTGTTTCCATGGTGTCCAAGTCCTTGAACCACCCTCTGTGTGTTTGCCCAGGGCAGTTTACCGACTCCTAGAGGGAGGTAGTATATGAGACTAGGTGGAGACTTGTCCTTGGAGAAATTGGTTATGCAGAAATGAAAGTCAAGCAGATTCTCCCTGATAATTATTATGCTATTCAAAATATTTATTGGAAAAAAAAATTCTTGCAAGTGCTTTCTGTGATCATGATAGCTTGTATCTTATTCTAACTACTGACATTGCATATCTAAAACCTGAAATGTTTCAGCACCATGTACCCAAACTAATTTCTGATAATGAACTGAATTTAAAATTTCCTATGTGGATGGATTTTGACATTTTGTACACTAGAGTTGTGTATCTGGGTTAAAGGTGGAGCATTTTCCCCTTCTATGGGTCATTGAAATCAAAGATCACACAGAAATAACTTAATATTATGTCTGTGGGTTCAAGTCCCATGTCGGGCTCTGCTCTGACAGTGCAGAGCCTGCTTTGGATTCTCTCTCTTTCTCTCTCTGAACCCCTCTCACAATCTCTCTCTCTCTCTCTCAAAAAAAAAAACATTAAAAAAAAGAGGTGGAGAGTAGATAAGGAAAGAGGGAAGAAGAAGAACCAAACAAAGGAGGGATACATCAAAAGATACTAGGAGGGGCAGAAGGTAGGGAGACTTGGCCTGAACACCATGCCCAAGGCAAAAGAGGAACACACCTGCAGAGCAGAAGAAATTGGTTATGAAAGTCAGTTAGAGAGCTATTTGACAGGATTTATCAAATATTTGCATTCCTAACTCTTCAACCCAGCAGTAGTACTTCTGGGTATCTGTACTCCAGAAATACTCACTTATGCATACAAGGATGTTTATTTACAATAAATTTACAATAGCAAAAACCTATAACAGCAAAGAATGATAGACAACATGTGGCACGGTGGGAAAATGTTTAAATAGATAAAAGAACATTTATCAGCAAAATTGTAGGCAGTCTTTGAAAAGAATAAGGGAGTTATATATTGTGATGTGATAAGTTAGGCACGCCGATCAAGCAAAAATCATGTGTTGCAAAAACATCATGTGCCGTGTGATTACAATTTTGTAAAAACAAAAAATGTGAGTATGGGAATATATATATGCATACGTGCTAAACTGTTGATAGTTTGGGATTGGAAAGTTTGAATGTTGCGATGGTATTTATTATTCTCTGGGAAGATGAAAATGAGAGAATCAGGTGTCTATGTGCATTGAGAAGAGATTTTGCAGCTGGGTTGTCCTCTGACTTCCAGCAGGCATCCAGACAGACTCAGCTAAGGGCTGAGCCAAACCTATAACTCTCTGTTTTCCATTTCTCTTGGACACCATAGAGCCCCTGGACAGACAGCCCAGACCTATGTAATTCTTGTTTTGGGTATTAACAGACTATATTCATTCCAGTTGTGGGGTTTGTAGGTGAGACTCTGAAGAAAAGGATATTTCCTCATCTATCATTTGATGATAATAATAATCCTTGCATTAAAGGATTATGTTGAATGTCAAATGTAGTAATATATTTTTAAAAATGCCTAGCTCAGTGCCTGGGACATGGTCAGGATTCATAAATGGAAGCCACTACTGCTATTAATATTTTAGAAAGATTCAGGATCAAATCCCCATTTTTCTAGGCTTTCATTTTCTTTATTTATGTTTCCCACTCTTGTAGCACGGAAAGAAATTTGATAAATGGAATTAGAAGTAGACAAAAAAACAAGATTTCATGCTAAGCCATCACAGCTTATGTTCTATGTCTGTATGAAGAAGAAACTTTTGTTCAGTTTGACTTCTTCTCATCACGGCTCAATTACTTACCTAATAATTTGTATTAGTCATTAAGGAAGCCCCCTAAAAGTATTTGTTCCTTTCCTGAATATAGACTTTTAATTTTAAAATATCTTATATAATTTTTGGACATTTTTTACTATTTTTAAATGAAGCAACTTTTGACACATTAAATTTATTCCAAGACATGACCTCAGGCTGTGTTCTTCTATCTGCTCTCTTGGGTAGAATTAATGCACTTCCACCTTCTTAAAATGTTTTTATAATAGCTTCGTAATTACAAGTGATGTGTTTTTTTTTTTTAATGCTTTATTTATTTTTGAGAGAGAGAGAGAGAGAGATCAGAGAGAGAGAGAGAGACACAGAATCTGAAGACAGGCTCCAGGCTCTGAGCTAGCTGTCAGCACAGAGCCTGATGTGGAACTCAAACCCCGGAACTGTGAGATCATGACCTGAGCCGAAGCTGGACACCCAGTCGACTGAGCCACCCAGGCGCCCCTACAAGTGGTGTGTTTTCAATGTGCTGCTTTACCAAAACAGAAAACCTCTGACTTGCAGATTTTATGAATATTGCTAGTTCCATAATGCTTCCTTCCCCAGTGTGTAGGAAGAAAAAGGTCAAGTCACACCAACAGCCAGTTCACTTGTAGAAGTTATGAAAGCCAGGCAACATCTATACATGGTTATTGTGCATTGCAGTAAAGAGGCTGTTGGGTTCCTGGCTGTATTTATTTAATAACTTAATGTAATAATTGAGAAGACTATGTACTTAGAAAAAAATTTAAGAAATGTAAATAGTATATTTGTACTTTTGATTTGTTTCCAGCAAAGGACCAAGGATTCCCTTAAGTATAACAATTATTCAGCACCATTTCTCCAATATTATGAACATCAGATGCATTATCATTGGTTTGATACCTGTAACAGGTACTGGTTCTCCCCTGTCAAATCCTACTCCTACCCACTCATTACCCCACACCCTCCCATCCTCTCCCATCACCCCCAGCCCCTGCCACACATCCGTGGTGGGCATCACAAATCATTTAGTAATTGTTTTCCCACTGAGCTGAGCATGACCTCAGAATCCCTGTAAATCTTGAGCTTCAAGGAACCACTTCCAGTCAACTGCTACAAAGTAGGAAACCCATCAAACTTCCAAGATTTATCAACTAGTCACAACACATTGAGCTAGTGTAGGCCATTCAGCCCCCAAAGCAGTTAGTTCATTTAAAAAAAAAAAAAAAAGCCAAACGATTTCAGATATAATGTATTTGAGGCAAAGACATTAACTTTTCAAACCAGTGATTCATAAAGTACAACACTGGTAAAGTTTGAACAATATTAAATACAATATATGGATGGCATTACATGAAGTAAAGTTAATTGTGAAATAGCTGATGTTTAGGCAGGATCTTATCAGCAAGTGTGAATGTGTCCAAAACTTCTGCTTTGAAACAGATTTCTCACTGACCTTCATTTTTTGCTGTCCTCTTGGTATATAGTATAGTTGTTCTTTTCCACCCCATGAAAATTCATCACCATGCCCCAGCCTGGTGGCAGATGGGAGAGCTGTGGCCCAGCATCTTTTTTGGAGATCTTCCCTGTCTACTCACTACTGCTGAGTAGTTTTACAATGCGGGTTCATTTAGAATGGAAGGGGGAATAAATCCGACCCACATGCCATGCACCAATCACAGGCATAAAAATACCTTACATCCATCTCTAGCAGCGTGGTGGATGGTACACACTGGATAGCTAGTTTGTGCAAGCACACCCTGAATGCTCCTGTTAATGACTATCTTGAGAATGTAGAGATCCTGTCCTCCTTCTATATTCCCATCAAGCAGAATGTGCAGAAGAATGCGCTGTTCAGTGTTCAAGGTCAGGGGCCCTGGAGTGGCAGAGAGTCTCCTTCGTAACAGTGTCCGGATGGCAGGCAGTGATCTCCTTGGAATGCTGGCTGTACAAGGAGGGGAAGGGCTACAGACAGTTGCTAGGCTAGTTGCTATGATATAAAAACTTACTGCACGTAGATTCCAGCAGTGGACGCTTTGTCCAGTTGGCTGCTTCTGGACTCCCTGTATAGGAGTAAGTTCCCCCAACAAACCTATGTCTCAATCACTGTCTCTGGGTTTCTTCTTTGGCCTTACCATCATCCACCTAAGCTTCAGAGCCTGCCAGGGTGCAGCTGCACATATGGGCAAGGTAATTGGCACTTGGGAGCTATGGAATGTATTTCTTCCAACACTCTGTTGACTTTGTACTAGAATTTACAATCTCCTAGGGGCGCCTGGGTGGCTTAGTCGGTTGAGCGTCTGATTTTCGCTTAGGTCATGATCTCGCGGTTCGTGGGTTCGAGCCCCGTGTCGGGCTCTGTGCTGACTGCCAGCTCAGAGCCTGGAGCCTGTTTCAGAGTCTGTGACTCCCTCTCTCTCTGACCCTCCCCTGCTCATGCTGTCTCTCTCTCTCTCTCCTAGAAATAAATAAACATTTAAAAAAAAAAAAAAGAATTTACAATCTCCTAGACTGGATACCCAGGGATTCAGAATCCCTTCTGTCCCCCTTTTGCTATGCCCTCTCAGTTTCCTTTGATAGGGACAGAAACAGAGTAGGGGAGGGTAGGGTGCAGCTGCTCCCCCAAGGACAGCCTCGAAGACTTTAGACTATGGGGAAAGGTACACAAAGGAATAGTATGAAATAAACCATGAAATACAGAGAGAAGATGTTTAAAAGAAGGATTCCATTCTTAGGTGCTTGCTTCTTTACCAACCACCAGGGCTTGTCCCAGTCCCTGTGGGACCCCGCAGAGATGTAGTCACCTTAATCTTATCCCCTGGCTATACCTCTGATTGACCTCTTTGTGTGAAGGTGCATGACCTGCCTATTCATGTACTTGAGACCTGCTTCAGGTGTCCATGTGGCCCAGCACATTTTGGGCCAAGTGCACCCAGTATGCTGTCTGTGCCTTCTGCAAGAGCTGCCAGTTCCTCTCTTCTGCCCTGCCCCCTAAGGTGCCTTGGCAGCCTGAGGCTTGAAGCGGGCACCCCCACTTGCAGGTTCCAGGACAGCTCAGTTCCTCAGGCAATGAAGGTCATGTGTGACTAATTCATTCTCTTTTATTTGGAAAATTCGAGAAGTTTTTATTAAAGTAAATTCCACACAACAGGACTTTTGATCTAAACTGTCTCTTAATCTTGTGTTTGATAAATAAGTAATGGCTCGTGGTTCACACTAGTCAATGATTACTAATGCCTCATTTTCATGTGGAATTAATGTTCTATATTATTGGTGCAATCATTTAAGTCTGAGCCAACAAGAGGAAGCATGTTGATTTAATCAGAAGTTTTGGTTGCAGTGGGAAAAATTACCGGGTTGGTGTTTGTATTTTGATGCTCTCATGGCCAGTGCTGGAGGCATGGAACAAGGGGAAATTTTTTCTTTGGGGGGTAAAAAATGCAGTAACAAACTTGTTCTGAATATCAAGTGCCATGAAGATTATCCTATCATTCAACAAGCATTTATTAGAGTCCTGCCGTGTACATACCACTGTGCTCAGAACACCTGTGCCCAAAGCACCAGCTATTCTAATGATTATTAGGAATGCAGGAAAGAAAACAAAAACTTAACTCCACTTTAATATGCAGTTGGTTTCTAGATC
This sequence comes from Crocuta crocuta, assembly GCF_008692635.1. Taxonomy (NCBI): domain Eukaryota; kingdom Metazoa; phylum Chordata; class Mammalia; order Carnivora; family Hyaenidae; genus Crocuta; species Crocuta crocuta. The sequence continues at coordinate 54,412 of NW_027527929.1, read as the reverse complement.
TCAACCACAGACTGTAATCAGTGCTTTGAAATCCCCTGGGTTCTGGACATTTGTCAGTGTTTGGCAATGAGCCCTTTAACCAAAAGGTTTTTCCCCTGAATTTTCAGTGCATCATCAACAAGGATTATCAATTATGATTAAGTTCATCATCAATATTCGGTTAACAAGCAAAATATTTTGTTATATGATGGGGATTCTAAAGCTCAATTTTATCAGTATAAGAATATCTAGATTAGTATTTGTTCCTTACCATATTGTGGTGGACTTTCATAAATATTATGAAAGTAGAATCTGACAGCTTAGGAAGTGTGTCAGATAAACTCTAGCTTGAGTGTGATGCCAGTAATGTCCTTAAATGATAATGTTATCATTTCCCTTCTTTTGGGGGTGGTATTGAAGAGGATACTTTTAGTTCATAGATAGACCATATACCAATCAAGGTAGGCAACATTATGTTACAGTAACTGTAGGAATAATTTCCCCCCTGCCTTTCTGAGTTCTTGGCTGAGACCCCCTATAATAAAAGACAAATTCACAAGAGAAAAACAAAACAAGTTTATTGACATATTGACATATATATGTCATGCATACCCAGGGAAAATGAGTAACTCTCTGAGGTGGCTTAGAATTAGAGATTAAATACCATCTCAGTAGGGAAAGGGGAGGGGGCATGTGGGCCTTTTAGGGAAGAGTAAATGATTTTTAGGAAAGATGAATGGGCCCTTAGAAGAGTAAGTAGGAGGTATGATAATTTGTGACTAAGTTTGTCAGGTTGTGTCATTGACCGCTAGTCTCCTCTCCAGTGCTAAGTCAATTTTTCCTGGTTGATGAAACTCCCAGGGAGGGGATTTATGATAATTGGGTTCCTTTTAAAAGATCTGTCTTTAGGTAGGTAAGGAGAGATCAGAGAAAGCCTCTCCTTACACAGACTGTTTTCAGATGCCTATGGTTTAAAATAATCAGTATGCAAAACAGGCATATTCTGTGGTGGGATGTCCTCAATTCCTATGGTCATGTATTGGGGTGACATGTTCTGCCACTCCTGATAACAAGTAACCCCAAATATCCCTGGCTTAGCATAATGAAAGTGTATTCCGCACTCATGAAAAATCTACTGTAAATCAGAGCAAGTCTCCAAAGCAGCTGCCCTCAGTGTGTTGACTCATCAATCATCATTCCAGGGAGTGTCAATCTCCTGCCACATCTATGCTAACATGCTCTGCGGCAGTCATTGTGGCAGGGGAAGAGAGGCCTGGAGGATGGGGCAATGCCGATTAAATACTCTCACACTGAAATGCAGCAGAGGAGATGTGTGCTGCTTCCAGGCTCACAGAAGGATTGAGGGTCACTTGGCCATGTTCACCTTCAGAGAAGTAAGAACCAGAAAGTTGCAGATGTCCAGACATTGATGGAAAGGATGCTTGTCAGTTGGCCTACATCAGGCTGTTAGGAAATCCAGGAGAGGGGCACATGGCTGGCTCAGTTGGTTAAGTGTCCAACTTCGGCTCAGGTCATGGCTTGTGAGTTCAAGCCCTGCATCAGGCTCTGTGCTGACAGCTCAGAGCCTGGAGCCTGCTTTGTTCTGTCTCCATTTCTCTGCTCCTCCTCTGCTCACTCATAGTCTCTCTCTCTCTCAAATATAAAGAAACATTAAATTTATTAAAAAGAAAAAGGAAATCCAGGCAAACTTTTGTCTCTCCTTTGATTAGTGAACTGGGAAAGCAAATAAATATTCCTGAATGAAATTTTCTTTAGTGTGATTTTGATGGAGTAAATGTGGGAGATGCTTCTTGATTATTGAAATGACTATGCCACCGAAATCGAAAGTAACTACTGAGAATCTGCATATTTTGGTGTCTTCAGAAATAGGAACTTATTAAATGCCTTAAGGGAGACTGTGTGTGGACTTCTCTTAGAGGATTCATGTGCTGTTTTTGGCAGACTGATGTCCCCCTCCCCCACAAATGTCCATGCCCTAATCTCTGGAACCTGTGACTCTGTTGTGTGTGTTACAGGGCAAGGAGGGCTTCAGACTGCAGATAGAAGTCATCAGCTAACTTTAAGATAAAGAGATTATCCTGGGGGAACCTGTGTNTGCCATTTCCTTGCTGTGACTGCCATCCAGAGAGACTGGTGCGGCTCCCAGCAAACCTGGGTAGCTCAGTTGGTTAAACCATTAAGAATCTGACTCTTGATTTCAGCTCAAGTTATGATCTCATGATTTGTGGGATCAAGCCCCGTATTGGGCTCTGCACTGACAGTGTGGAGCCTGCTTGGAATTCTCTCTCTGTCCTTCTCTCTCTCTGCCCTTGCCTTGCTCGTGCACGTGCCTTTTCTTTCTCTCAAAAATAAATGAATAAACTTAAAAAAGGATTATCCTGGATTACTTGAATGGGCCAATATAATCGCAGGGGTCATTTAAAGTGGAAGAGGGAGATCGGCACCAGAGAGATGGCAGTGTGAGAAGACTTCAGCGGATAGGGCTAGTTTTGGAGATGGAGGAAGGGGGCCACAAGCCAAAGAATGTGGGTAGGCTCTAGAAGCCAGCAAAAGGCAAAGAATGCAGCCATTCTGACATCTTGTTTAGCCCAATGCAATACCAACTTCAGACTTCTGACCTCTAAAACTATCAGACAATTAAACCTGTGTTGTTTTAAACCACTAAATCCATGGTAGTTTGTGGTAGCAGCAATAGGAAACTAATATGTACCCTGAATTCTCTAGAAGGATTGAGGCAGAAAGGTGGCATTTCCTGGAAGGCTATGCATGAAAACAATGGAATTATATTCTTTTCTTGTCAATATCTCTCCAAGTGGCCTCTAACATTCCTGGAGGAAGGAGAGAAAGCCGGAAAAGCACATTTTCTGGGAAAATTGTAAAGATTAATCTTTTCTATTCTACTATGAGCAAGCTCATTGATCTGTTGAGAAATGAATGCAGAGGGACAGGAGAAGAGGAACATGGAAAGCACCAATTTTTTTTTTTAATGTTTTATTTATTTCTGAGAGAGAGAGAGAGAGACAGTGTGAGCAGGGGAGAATCAGAGAGACACAGAATCTGAAACAGAATCTGAAACAGGCTGTAGGCTCTGAGCTAGCTGTCAGCACAGAGCCCGATGCAGGGCTTGAACCCAGGAACCGTGAGATCATGACCTGAGCTGAAGTTGGACACTTAACCGACTGAGCCACCCAGGGTCCCCGGAAAGTACCGAAGTTTTAAGAATTCCACATGGCTTTGGAAGAACCAAACTTGGGGTTAAAATTCAGCAGGTGTCCAGAGGAGTGACTGATAAGCAGCTTTGATGGCTGGGGTCAATATGCTAAGAAATGAGCTTGTTTGTGATGCCTTATTTGGTTAGGCAAATAAAAGATTAGGGTTTGGGATACTGTGTACAACCTATTTATCTTGAATCTAAGGTGCAGCCAAGGTGGAGAGCAAAGTTTGTAGTTTCCAAAGAAAACTGTGTGTGCCAAAAATACCCCACAAACCATCTTTGCATTAATGCATGAGTATATAGTCTATATATGTGAATATATATGACTATCCATAACTATAAATAATAAATATACACAATAATTAATATATTTCCCTCCCTTGAAAGGATTTCCCTCTCTTGAAAGGATTCCCAAAAATAGAATGTAAAAGTACAGCAAAGTTGTTACTTAGAGAATATATGTAAATAGTGACATAAATGTAAATACATGTAAATATATGTAAAAAGTGACATGAAATAGTGACAGGAATTTGGCTCTGAATAAAAAACTGTTGAAGGCTATTCGTTGAGTGGTCCCAAAGATCACACCAATGCCAGACACCCAGCTAGTTGGTTGTAACAATCATTTATCTTTTACAAAGTACTGATATGCAAGCATCCTTTTCTATTCTATTTGCTAAAACAGAACAGAATTCTGTAACTGAACAGAATTAGAAAATATCCTTAATTTGTATCCTAATTATCAGGAGCCATATTACTCGAGAGAGTTATATTTTGGTCATTAGTAACTGCTTTCCAATAATGATGGCAAAAGATAGCTAATAGTTCTATTATTTATTTATTTTCACTCCTACTTTGTTCCAAAAAGGATTTAAGGTGGGTTGCAAATATACATGCACTGAACAAGATGAAACAAAGATTAGCAAAGTGAGGAAATTAGGGCAAAAGTGGGAAACATAAGAAAATGGGAGTACAAAATGTGCTCCATAATACTCTGAGTCTTTGCCAGGGAAATTTGGGGCCCCAATTTGGCCCCGGCTTCCTAGTAACCAGCTCAAAAGGGGGAAATGATCAGTCCCATGAGTCACACGTCAGTTTGTCAGAAGCCCCTCAATAATTCCTGGAACTTAGACCAAAGAGAAATTTCTCCCATCTGGTTGCATACATGGGACCCCTGCAGAATTCAGTGAGCAGAATCCTTAGCAACATCCTCCCAGAAGAAATGACAAATTCTTCCAGCCTGTGTCTTATCACTTGTATCTGCCTGTGACATCATACCCCAGAAGAATTCAGCAGAAACTGCTACACGGATCAAAGGGAGGTATTTTGGGTTGTCCTGTTCATTGCCGGCTTAACAGAGGCATGGAGTGTCTAGAGGAGTGGATGGGCAAACAGTCCTCCATAAACACTGTCTCTTCTCAGCTGAGCCCCTGCAGAAGTTCAATGTGCATGCTCACGTTCTTTCCTGTGCTTTAGCGTGAGGGTAAATGGTCAGAGACATTTGCAGAGAGTGTCAAGTTCTGAGAAAGAGCTTCAGTCTCCCTTTTTGGGTTTGAGAGCTTTAAAAGGAGAAGCCACCAGGTCCAGCAGAAGCACCCAGGAGGAAGGGTGCACAGGCATGTGTGATGTGTTGGAAGGGGTTGGAGGTGGAATGGTGGTAGTTGGGTCTCATGCTTCTCTATGTGGGGACAGTCGTCTTCTGACAGCAAGAACATTTGGCTCTTCACGGTTGCCTTGATGAGTGCCTGGGTCCACAAGTCAGCAGGCAGAGCAAGTTCCCTCGGTGTGCCGAGCTTCGTGATGGGCACCTCATGAGCCCAGCTGGTTGGTGCCCCTCAACTATCGGTGAAGGGGCTAGAGGTCCTCATGTCAGCCTCCCTCCTACATGCAGGCCTCCTTCAAGGCATTCATCTGGTGCCCTGGCATGTTGTCAACAAGGACCACTACTACTGTCTTCCAGCCGCCCAGCACCTGTTTCTCCAAACCTCCTGAGGCCTTCGTGGGGCTTGGGAACTCCTCCAGGCTCCAGCAGCAGGCCACTCACATCTTCCCAGCGGCATTGTCCTTGTGCGTGTTTGGCAGGAAGAGGAAATAACCAACATGTGTTGTTCCAAGAACACTCCAATTCCCTCTTCATGCCGCAGGCACCGCCGTTGCTCTAAAACATATACCTCACCGTGTCGCCTCCCTGATGAAAAGCCATGGCTCTCAGGAGCAAGCTGCAGGTTTGGTGCTGGTCCAACCCTCTTTTGCTCTACAGCCTCCACCCTCCCCGTGCTTCACCACTGTCCCTCTGCGGCTGCCCATGCTTTTCAGCTCCTTCAGCTTCTCATAGTCTCCTTCTTCCTCCAGGCCCAGCCGTGTGCTATTCCTTCCTCTTAGAAAACTGTTCTTAAAGAACCTCCACACTGTTTTCCAGAGGGGCTGCACCAGTTTACATTCCCACGGGGGAGAGGGAGAGAGGCAAATCATGAGAGACTCTTGAATGCTGAGAACAAACTGAGGACTGATGAGTGTGGGGGGGAAGGGGGATGGGCATGGAGGAGGGCACTTGTGGGGATGAGCACTGGGTGTTATATGGAAACCAACTTGACAATAAACTATTTGTAAAAAAAAAAAAAAAGAAGAAAGAAAGAAAACTGTTTTTAGTCTTTCATCCATTAGATCACCTCTACATACTTCTATTGCAGGTTACAGCCCAGACATTCATCCCTCTGGGGAGTGGTCCTGGAGGTGCCCCTGCTGGATGTTCTATAGCATCCTTTGCTTGGTGCCACTGTAGTGTTGTATCAGCTAGGAAAATGCCAGCTGCAGAGACAAACCTCCAAACCTCAATGACTTCATGCAATAGAATTTTCTCTCTCTCGTCTAGCCATCCAGGGCATGTGTTCCTGGCTGTTAGGCAGTTCTCTCCCGGGTGGTTCAAGGCCCCAAGCTCTTTCCATATCATGCCTCTGCCGTCTTCCAGACCCTCTGAGTCCTCCATGTCCAGCTGGGGCAGAAGGAGAGAGGGGGGCTTGATAGCACATCATCCCCTTGCTGCCTTGATGTGAAGGTGCCCCGAGTCCTGTCCACCCATTCTGTTGACATGATCGTGGTGTTGCCTGGTTGCTGGGGGGCAGCTGCTGTTCAGTGACAGATATAATACAGAAGAGGGACATGGCTTTTGATGGGCACACAAGCTCCTGAAGCACTTGTTTTAATGGCCTGTGACTCCACTAGACTCTGAGCCCCGTGAGGGGAAAGAAGGTGATAGGATTCCCGCTGTTATGCCCCGTGGCCAGCACTATTCCTGGCCCTTGGGTGCGGGGATTGTCTGATGAGTAACAACAGCCAGTCCATGCTCTGCTGCAGGAGGGAATGGGTCATGTTGACCAGTGGCCTCTTGAAGCTTCTCCCCCACCCTGGGTAGGGCTGGGGGCGGGGTGCGGAGAGGCAGCCAGCAGTCAGGCCTTTCTTGCTTCTGCTGCTGCCAGGCAAGCCCCTCGGAAGGCGCTGCTTCCTTTCACAGAACAGCTTTCATTGTGAGCACAGAGGTTCATAATCACAGGTGCTGGTAAAGGCACAAGCCTCCACTTGGATGATGAGGCTTTCTGATTAAAGACTTGTTATCGGTACTTTATGGGGCCGAGAGAAAATGTGCTGCCGCTCGTACTGGCGCTGCAGCTCCGCGCCACATCTGGCACCTGCCTCTGTGTCCACGGAGAGGGGCGCTGAATGCATTTCTGTCCTCTTTATAAGCCAGCCATGTCTTTAGAGTGTCTCTTCAGAAGTCAGTGTGTGTGTGTGTGTGTGTGTGTGTGTGTGTGTGTGTGTGTGTATGTGTGTGTTGGTGTGAGCTTATAGTAGTACGATGGCAATCACCTATCAGATTGTCTGAGTAGAAAAGAAGGAATGAATAGACATGATGTCTAATTGATTTGTGAAATTGGGTAAATAGAATTCACTATCTCAAGCAATGTGGTTCCACTTCCGAAAATCATCAGATGGGAGACTTAATGCCTTGGCTCTTGAAGCTGGGGCCTTCTGCTTTACAGTTCGAGGCCCCAGAAAGTGACCTCAGGTAATGACGAGTGGAAACTCTGGAGTGTCCCATCCCCCCAGACCCACATGGGGAGGAAGCCTGGTCCTCCTCTCCCCGAGGAATTCCAAGGCTAACTCAGTTCAGGGGATCAGTATTAATTGCCTTTGGTGTCACTGCAGACAACTGAAGTCCAGTTCAGTCCATGACTGTCCACTTTTCATCAAACCTGACATAAAAATACACAGTCTCATTGATGCTTAGGGGTTCCATTTCCTTATGAGGGCGTTTGTGTCATGTAAAAGTTCCGTGTGCGGGCTTTTCTCCTGCTAACCTGCCTTTGCCAGTTTACTTTTCAGACTTGGGGGTTGGGGGAGGGCCCTCAGAGGGTCAAGGGAAACTTCTTCCCCCTGCCCTGGGCAGCTCCCATCTGGTGCAGGGGGCCTGGTGGGGGTGAGCCGTGTGGTGCTGTGTCTGGTCTGGCCCGTTTTCTCAGGAGGAAGAAAGGAGAAGAAAGGAGAAAGCCTCCCCTCTCCCAGCCAGTGGTCCACGCAGCTGTGGGCGCTGTAGGCCCAGGAGATGGGAGTGAGGTTCCAGTCCTCTAGTGAGACTGCTGAGGAAGCAGGTGCAAGCCGACAGCTGCAAACACCCCTCCCCGAGGTGGGATGTGTGTGACCTTCCTCAGGCACTCCTGGCTGCCCAAGGAGAAAGGAAAGGACAGAAAACAAATGGTTAAACTGATAGAGTCTCCATCAGTTTACAAATACCTTAGTAATATTACCAGAAAAAGGCAATATTGTCAATCAATAGCCTCCTCTCCAGGAACTCCCTACTTTCTTAATGGTAATGCTTTGCTAGAGGGAAATGGAAATGCTTTGCTGGACAGTAACTAAGCCTCCAGTAATCTGTAAATCCTCTTTAGCATATGGGAATCCCTTTAAGAAACTTCCTCTTGACTTTACCTCCCCCAACTCTGCAGTCTGTAACCAGTCACTCTTCACAACCCAGTGCAACTTTTTCTGCCCACGGGTCCTGTCTCTGGGCAAAAATCACCCTTTTTGCACCAAAGACCTCTTCAAGAATTCTTTCTTGGCGTCGGTTCTGAACCCCACCATCACCCCAAAACCCCATCAAGACCATCCTGTTCAGGACAGGGACGTCTCTGTCTCCAGAAGAGTCAGGGCAGTGCAGAACAGCCCACTCTGCTNTGTAAAATGCAGGCATTGTTTTAAATCTTTTATATGGATTAGTTCACTTAATCTTCACACTTGGTCTGTAAAGCAGGCCTAACATCATCTTCATTTTATTTAGGAGGAAATTAAAGCACAGAGAAGGTAATTGCCCCAAATTATGCAGTGTCTAGTTTGATCCCACAACAGACACCCTGGTTTGTTTCCTAGATGCTCTGTGCTGCTTCATTTACAACAAAAGTTGATTCTTAGAACACATACGGATTCCAAAGCCACTAGACCTACTTACTGCTATTGATGAGGGAGCATGGGTCAAGCTGAGATAGCATACAGACTAACAGCACCTGCCCCCCGCCCCCCACCCCCCCCAGGGTGGGACAAGTATGATATTCCTTGGACACTCCCATCTTCCTAAAAACAGGAAGGGGCAAAAAATAAATGCAAGTCTCCACCAGTTTACCAGGAAAAGGCATCCCATCAGGTTCAGAAACTCCCTACTGTCTTAGTGTTAATGCTTTGGAAGAGGGAAAACCAGCCTTAGCTTGACCATAGCTAGGCCTTCAGTAANGCAGTTCTTCCTGCCCACAGGTCCTGTCCCTGTGCTTTAATAAAATCACCTTTTTGCACCAAAGATGTCTTCAAGAATTCTTTGTCGGCTGCCAGCTCTGGACCCCATGAACCCCCATCACCCCCAAACTTCATCACTATCATTATGAAAAATGTAAAAGATGAAGAAGTTTAAAAAATAAGGAGTAAATCCCCCAACCCCCCACTTAATCATCCCTCACCAGAAGTGACCACTGATAACAGCTCTCTGTGTGTCCTCCTAAACCTTCTCCCTGGCCTCTGACAAACATTCCCATATGTTTCTACAAAACTGGAATCCTTTCTCAAAACAAAGCATGGAATTACTGGTGGTGTCTTTTGCAGACAAGTAGTTTGCAAGAAAGTTCAATCTCCCGGCACCTCTCTGTGTTTATAATTTCACCTTAGTGAAAGTAGCAGTCTTGCTCTGGACTGGATGTTTGTATCCCACCCCCAACTTCATGTATTGAAATGCTCATCCCCAAGGTGATGGTTTTAGGAGGTGAGACCTTTGGGAGGTGATTAGGTCATGAGGGTGGAGTCCTCATGAATGAGATTAGTGCCTCTATGAAAGAGACCCCAGAGAGATTCCTCACCCCTTCCACTCTGTGAACACAGTGAGAGGACCTGGGAAACACACTCTCACCAGACACTAGTTGGCTGGCATCTTGATCTTGGGACTTCCCAACTTCCAGAACTATGGGAATAAGTGTGTTGTTTAAGCCACCCAGGCTGTGGTGTTTTTGTTACAGAAACCTGAAGGAACTAAAACAACCTCCCTGCACCTTTACAGTCTCTGAAGGCCCCGAATGTTTCCTTTGTTATATTGGATTGTCTGGTGTTTGGCTTTGAAATGGATGTACCAACAAATTAATTCCATCCGACACCCTGGGGGTGGCTCATTAGCATATGAAAAGCCCTAATCTGAATCAACCCCTTAGGCCTGGTTAATAAGTGTAGGAAGATTAGAAGTAATGTTTGGTGAAATTAATGGCGGTTAGGGGTTGCTGGATCGGCTACACAATTTGCGGAGTTCAGTGCAAAACAGAAATACAGGGCCCCTTGTGCAAAAGGCAGGAAAAGATACCATTAAAGGTACTGAGACATAATGCTTTTTCTTCCAGTGTTTCTTTCGTGACCTGTCACATAGTTTTAAAAACTTCTAATTTAGCTCCATATTCCTTCAACAACAGGGCAACATGTGGAAGAGTGCAAACCCACACAGGCACCCAGGTGGGGGTGCAGGGTCTTCCTCTAGGATTCAGTTTGCTCACAGGACCCACTGATTTCCAGTTTCCTGCCAATCTTTGTTTCGGGGTACTACACCCAGCTGGGAGCCAGGCATGTGCTCTTTCCGTGGGCCCACTGCCTAGCCCACACTGGGTGGGTGACACCCAAGAGTCTTGCAACTTCTGGCCAGCCAGGACCTGCTAAGTATCTGACTGGGGTGGACACGGAGCTTGCCTCCACGGCACTGCCAACCTGCAGTAGGGACATTCATGCCATGTTTCAACCAGAAATGCTGCAGGCCACCTATGCCAGCCCCAACAGTCTCCACACTCATGTCCTTGTCCCCAGTAGGGGCAAAGTGTGGCAACAATCATGGAGTGGGACAAGGCGTGGAGAAGGAGAGCAGGGCAGAGAACCTGTCCTTGGGAGGCAGTAGGAGGCCAGACCGCGGCTCTAAGCCTCCTGCGTCTACTCCATTGTTCCTTTACACTTCACTTACGAAACACAAATTCAAAGATAAAATCATTGGGAATTCAGTATAGTGACTGCAGACCATGAAGCCCAAGGGTGAGCTCTCCTCTTCACCTGCCCTGTTGGCTTGCTTGTGAAGTTGGCTCTGAGGGCACATGATGGCTCAGGAGTGACGTAGCCTGATTCCTGGCCTCGGCAGAATAAGATGTGGGAAGTGGGAGGCCCAACACCTGGCAAGCAGCACAGGGCTTCTGGGATCCTGGTGCAAAGTCTGTAGATCTTGTCCTAAGCTCACTGGGTGTCTGTCTCTCCCAGGAAGGTGCTGGCCCCCATTCCAGAACAGAGAGGGGGCCCTCCTTACCTCCCAACAGACTGAGGACTTTTCCTGCTTGGTAATAAAATGTCTGCTCATGCTCTGAATTTGATCTACATTTGCTTTCACAGAAAATTGGTAGCAGTGGGGTATACTGCACACCGACCTGCTTTTAACCACTCAAAGCGGCTGATATTCCCAAAAGGAACAGAGGCAAGTTCGCTACATCATTCTAGTCCTTCTCCCAATTGGTGATTACTTTATGTACCTTCTTGCTTAGGTGTTGTCAGTTTGTCATCTATATTGTGAATGTCCTGAAGGCAGTGGCTTTGGCTCTTCCCCATTGTCTCCTCAGGGTTCAGCAAAATGTCTGGTCCTGACTGTGTCTCTGTACAGTGTTGAGGATCCTCTAGTGTGAAGCCAGGTAGTCAGATGCTCCATTTGTCATGGAAAGAAAGGAGGGGGAGCAGGTTTCACAAATGTCCTTAAGGATCATCCAACCTGCCAGTTGTCTGTTTGGTCATGTCTGTGAATTCACACCTAGTGTCTTTAAGTTGTACTAAACTTATAATATACCAGTCAGAGATCAAAAGAACGTTTGCTTCAATACATAGAATTATTCTGCCTTCATTCTTTTTTCAGACTTAAATTTGTATGAGATGGAACAAAAAGGCTGACAAAGCTCTCTGTGCAATGATGGGGTACAGTGCAAGAATCAAGGCTATAATGTCAGATAGACAGTATATTCTATCCTTTCCATCAAAAACAGCAACACCAACATATTGGGTACATGATTAGCTTTGAATTTAGAAGCCTTCCATAAAGTAGGGAAAATGACATTCTCTTTGTGGGGAGATGAAATAAGATCATGTACATTAAACTACCAGTACATATCCTGGCACACAGTAGGCAACCTCTGTACAGAGCAGCTAATATCGTCTTTGGCTTAAGAAAAACTATAATGTGACATTTGATTTGTATTTCCCATTAGTTACTTTCTTGCTTGCATTACTGATATTAGCACCACAAATGTAACGCAGGCAAATAACCTAAAATATTAGCAGCCTAAGACGAGATGTTTTTCTCCCTTATGCTACATGTCTGGATTAGGTAGACTGAGTACTCTGCTCCATAGCACCATCATTCTCACTCTGAGACTCAGGCCCACACCGCTGGAACTTGGCTGGTTGCTATGGCAGAGAGAGCTCTGGAGGGTCTCATATCAGCAACCGGTGGTTGGCCTGATGGTGACATGCATCATTTCCACTCACAGCTCATTGGCCAAAACTGGTTGTGTGTTTCTACTCAATTGCAGGAGACCGAGAAGTATAATCTCACCATGTGCTCCGAAGGGGGAGAACCAGAATATTCAGTGAGCAGTGTTAATGACAAGCGTGTAATAAAAAACACTATTTATCGAGTGCTTCTGCTGAGGACTGAATGTCTGTGTCACACTCCAACACCTAATTCGTGTGTAGAAACCTAATCTCCTAATAATAGCATTACGAGGTAGGGACTTTGGGGAGGCAATTAGGTCATTAGGTATTAGGGCAGAGCACTCGTGAATGAGATTAGTGTCCTTATCAGAGAGACCCCAGAGAGCTCTCTTGGCCCTTCTGCCATGTGAGGTCACAGTGAGAAGATGGCCATCTATGGAGCATGAAACACATTCTCACTAGACATTGGATCTGCTGGTATCTTTATCTTGGACTTCTCAGCCTCCAGGACTCTGAGGAATAAATGTTTGTCCCTTAAGCCACCCAGTCTATGGTATTCTGTTATAGCAGCCAGAACTAAGAGAGCCTCCTCTGTGCCAGGCACTGTACTATGTACTTTACACATACAGAACCACAGATTCCCCATGAGCCCTGCATATATTGCCTATTAGAGGAAGGTTTTGCTTTTGCTTCATTTTTTTTAATTTAAAAAATTTTTAGTGTTTATTTTTGAGAGAAAAAGATAGAGTGTGAGCAGGGGAGGGGCAGATAGAGAGGGAGACACAGAATCCAAAGCAGGTTCCAGGCTCTGAGCTGTCAGCACAGAGCCTGATGTGTGGCTCAAACCCATGAACCATGAGATCATGACCTGAAGATCAAAGTCAGACACACAACCGACTGAGGCTCACAGATGCCCTGCTGCATTTCTTGCGCTCTGTATCAATCCGGGGTACCTGAGCTCTCTGTTCCCTTTGCCCAGGGGTCCCTGGAGCTTCCTTGTTGTGTCTGGGTCAGGGGCCTTACATCTCAAGGGTAACTTGGCTCCAGTCATGTTCTTTTCCTGTGAGATGTTCCACCAAGAACTAAAATACTGGAAGGCTGGAAACTGAGACCATTTGCTTCCTGGTCATTGGAACTTAAGACCCTAGAAGGGTTACCCCCTGCCCTTGAGAGCAGCTTTTTGGATTTTAATTCTCCTTTGTGCTTTTGGAACACTTCATGGTTGAAAGAGCTTTCTCGCTAGCATCCAGGAGTTGAGAGAAGGAGGCAATATCAGGAGTGGCACAAGCTTTGTTCAGGCCACTGAATAAGTCACCAGGCCCTAAGAGGCAGGAACTAGTGACTGGATGGTGTTTTGCCCCTCCCTTCTTGCACACATACACCCAAAGGCCTCTTCTGATGGGGTATTTTAAATACAGCTAAGGAAGCTTCCAAGGGAAAATTCCTCCTCTTAAGGTTTACTGTGTTCCCTCACCTATGGTCATTCTGGCTCCTTAGGATGTAATACAATTGTGATCTGCTTTGCAGAAAAAAGATTGGTCTATTTAAGTGTCAAATTTACAAAAGAATTAAATTAGGAATTGATTTTAAAAAGACTCACCACAAGCTTTCTTTAAACAGAAAGGTACCTTGGAGGCATTTCAAATGATTTAATTTGCACACAACCTTTCAGGAAGATCTAAGGTGTAGAGAGGAAGGTAGACAAGTGTGATTTGTGTGGGCATAAATGCGTTTGCTTCTTCTAAACCCTGTACATATTTCTATGATTCAATCTATCATACTCTGTACATTGTGAGCCTTTGTTTTCATGTCTGTTATTACCATTATAATGTGAGTCCCTTGCTGGCAGGGAGCACATCTTAATCATCTGTATATCTCCAATATCCAGTAGGGTGGTTGACAGTGGGATTCATGTCTTATTTTCTTTCTATCCTTGGGACTTGGTTTAAGGAGTAGCATTTGGGGGCATTGAGAAAATATTTGTTGAATTGAAATAGCTAACTATAAGTTTCCTTCTTTGGAAATAGTGCAGATTGTTGGCACTTATAAAAATCCTCTTGTTAGTATAGCCCATTAAAACCATTACTGTATTTAATGTTCCCAGCCATTGACCATCTGTAAGAACTCTGGCTTCCCACTGATGAATTCATTTGTTGAATGCCTGTCATATGCCAGGCACTGAGCTAGTAGCTAGAAATACAGTGAGCAAGGCAGATGGGATTTCTGACCTTGTGGGCTCATGGTCAAGGCTAGGCAGAAGATAAAGAAATGACAACAGTGTGGTGAGTACTGATAGGGTGGAGAACAGGACAAAAGAGCAAAAGTGATGTTTGAGCTAAGACCTGAAGGGCAAGGAGGAATTAGTTAGGTAATATGGATGGGAAAGAGGTTCCAGGTACAAGGAACCAAAATGAGGTAGAGCCAGAGCCTAGAGAGAAAGGCACAGAGAGGGGAGAGGCAGCAGTGGAGGTTGGGCAGGGTAGATTGGGAGAAGCCATGTTACCTGGGTGGTAGAGTTTGGAATGGATACTGAGGAATAGTGGGGGGAGCATGAAAGGTGGCTCTGACCACAGCCTAGAGGATGAATTGGAAAGGCCAACAGCTAGGTCAGTTTGGATTTTTAATATTCAAGAGAGCATTTTATTGTGGAAAGAAATGAAGACTAACAAAGTAGAAGGAGCAAAGGTTATTTATTCAGAGCTTGCTATGCAAGGGAGTCAGTCAGACACTGTCACTTGTATTTGGGCAGAGACTCAATGGCAGGCAGAGTGGAAAAAAGAGGAGGGCTTTAGATGTGTTCTAATAGCCACAGTTGGCATGGGGAGCTGTAGGCAGACCAACTAGAAGTGGGGCATCCTATGTGATTGGTTAGGGGTGCATATCTGGTTTACTCTAGTTGGTCCCATGTTGGAAGCAGGGACAGCAATTAGGAAAGCTGTCAGTGATTCATCAAGTCCTGGCCATTTGGGGTTGACTGTTATAGTAGTTATTGTTTGGCTTCTTGGATTGTTACTAGAGACAGCAGTCTGACCTCCTAAAAGTCTCACTTACAGCAGGCTAGTCTCCTGGGCTGGTTATTACAGAGAAGGGGTTGATTTCATGGGCAGCTTGCTGCAGGTTGTGAATCACAGTTTTATTTTTATGAAAACAAATCTATTTTTATATATGGTCTAAACACCGTCTGTATATAGAGTGTCTTGTTATCTTCAGGGAGAACTATTTACAGTTGCAGATATTTAAATTAGAGTTGCAAATAAGAGCAATCACTTTCATTAATGTGTATTAAATTCCTCTAAACATTTATCCTTAATTACACCATTAGCCAATTAAATGGTCTTAAACACATTATAGCACATGTATAGATTTATTTAATATATCTGACTTCTCTCAAGCACTCCAAATGCCTGCTTAGAAAGACTTATAACTCTCACGGGCAACAGGCTTCTTAAGTATTGAAGCATTTCTTGCAGATATAATAAATCAAAATTCTTAAGTATCATAAGTCGTATTATTTTAAATATTCTAAAAATCTTTACCAACCTGGTCAAATTTAAGTACACCTTTTGAAAGTGTTTTTAAAAGTCCCGCATCTGCAATAAATCACATAGGTTCACCAATTTGCTCCTATCAACCATTGCTTTTTAAAAAAAACAAAGGTTCACAGATTGTCCTGAGAATTACAGAATTTAGTCCTCTTAGTTAATAGTATGAAATTATAGGTTTAAGTTACTTCTTTCAAAACCATCTCAGTCTGTAAAGTCACTTACCCAAGTTAGTTAAGAGTTGCAGCTTTACGAACTTAGGCAGGCTGGGGTTGCTAGGTCAAAAAATTAGGATCAAAGCATTGTTACTTCTCAATCACAGGGACCTGGTGCTCCATACTGTCTACCATGGGGTTCACATGGGGCCCTTTCTTACAGTCAATTTCTGACTTCCATTGGTGGATGCCTTCCGTGAACATACCTTCCACTGAGATTTATTGGATCCCACTGCATTCCATTTCTTTTGGGAGGCTTTCACCATTGTTCATTATTCCCCTTCACTTCCTTTAACTCATTACCTGTATAGTGGCTAATTTGTCACTACTTGACTAGATTAAATTATACTCTCTACTGTCCCATTAGATTCTGAATTCCTTGTATGTTTTGCTTGGC
Source organism: Crocuta crocuta (assembly GCF_008692635.1). Taxonomy (NCBI): domain Eukaryota; kingdom Metazoa; phylum Chordata; class Mammalia; order Carnivora; family Hyaenidae; genus Crocuta; species Crocuta crocuta. Next base: position 38,017 of record NW_027527929.1, on the reverse strand, counting down.
AACCTCTCTGAGGAGTCAGGTTAGGAGGCTGTCATGGTCAAGGGTAACAGTGGTGGGTAACCTGGATGTGAGGAAGGAGGCAATCTCAGAGGTATTTAGGCTGAGAAAAAGTAAGATCTAATGACAAATTAGATGTTGTGGAAGAGGGTATTGAGTGGAGGGGAAGGAACCAGAGATGCTGCCCAGATTTCTGGTTTGGGCCACTTGGTGAAATATGTTTTAAATAAAAATCTCTGACCTCTTCTTAAAAATTAACTCCTTATGTAAGAGTGATATAATTAGCTAAACATGTGGTAATTTGCAAACAGGCAGATGCTAGAGGCAGTGAGATGGGGCAGAGACACCCAGTCTGGGGGTTAAGAAACCAGATTCTTTTCCCAGTTTGGCCACTGGCTTTCTGGTTGCCTGCTGGACAGATCCTGTCTCCTCCCAGAGCCTCCCCCCACCTTCTCTTGAATAAACACATACATTACAAGTCTGAGTCCTATTAGCTTTAAAATGCATACATTTGCCAAATGAAAGAGTTGGATTAGACTAAGTTTCATAAGCTTCTTTGATAATTTGATGAACACCAAGGACCGTCTCCCTAGGAAAATGCATGAAGCGTTCATATACCCTTTCATGGAATTTACCCCTTCTTCTCACGTTCAACACTCATGGATTAAATGGTCTCCAAAGCTCTTTTTCACGCTCTTAAATTCTCCCGATTTTATGATTCTGTGAACAAAGGCATGCCTCTTCAGCATTTTAAATTACCTTATCTCTTCTAAAGAAACAAGGATAAAAATGGTGCTGCCTTTGTTAGCTGCTGTGTTCTTTCTTTCCCCTTTGAATTACCCGGCCATCTATTTAGAGTGAAGTCCCTGGGGCAAAGGCTGTCTCTGTCTTTGTATTTGTTCCAGCAGATAGAATGCAGTTGGATGCTCAACAATGCCTAATTATAATAATATGGTTTGTGGTATAATGTCGTCTGTAAACCTTGATAAATTTAGCACAGATTCTTAATATCTTAAAAACCGGTACAAAATAGATGGACAACATGTAAGGAGATTTACAGCTCAACTTGTGTTTCCATGTTACAATGTAGGATTAATGAAACCTTCCCAAGAGCTTATCTCTAAGAACTCATGTCTCACAGAGTATCAGAATATATAAGTGTGTGTATATATAAATATATATATATTTATATATACACAGAGAGAGAATATATATTCATGAATTATATATTGAATATATATTTAGAAATTATTTGAAGTTATCAAGATTGATCATTAGACTTACTATTCTTTAAGACTCTTTGATAGTTAAGGTTAGCTTTCTATATACTACCTGGAGCCCTTATGGAAAGATTTGGTGTAGATATTGATATTTTCTTTTTTCTTTAATTTTTAAAAATTATTATTTATTTTTGAGAAACAGAGAAAGAGAGAGAGGGAGAATGGGGGAGGGGCAGAGAGAGAGACACACACACAGAATCTGAAGCAGGCTCCAGGCTCTGAGCTGTCAGCACAGAGCCCCGTGTGGGACTAGAACTCAAGTGGTGAGATCATGACCTGAGCTGAAGTTGGAAGCTTAACTGACTGAGCCACCTAGCCGCCCCAGAGAGTGATATTTTCTAATTGGCTGAGGATTTACCCCTTTAAGTACTAAATCTTTTCCTTTAGCCATTTTACAGAGATATCTTTCTGAAATATGCTATATATTTAAGTGCCTTCTTAAACAGATTATCTGGAACATAGCTACCTCCCCTCCCAGTAGCTTCGATTATTATATCATGTGACAGTCTTTAATAATCTGTTGGCTTAGGTAATCTTATTACCTATTGAAATATATGCAGAATTGTTGGCCCCTGGACTACAGCTTTTTTTTTTTAATGTTTGTTTATTTTTGAGAAAGAGAGAGAGAGAGCATGAGTGGGGAAGGCACAGAGAGAGAAGGAGAGAGAGAATCCCAAGCAGGTTCTGCACTGTCAGCACAGAGCCTGATTTGGGGCTTGATCTCAGGAACTGTGAGATCATGAACTGAGCCAAAACCAAGAGGCCAATGCTTAATGAACTGAGCCACCTGGGTGCCACCAGAGTTTTAGTTTTATTAGAGTTACACAGGCACTACTTCAAAGAGACAAGTTCTGTAAGGCTTGTTATGAAAAGCACCATCCCCGGCCTGCCTTGCCCCTATTAACCCCTGCCATAGGGAAGCTCTTTTAACTGTTTTAGCCAACTTAACAATTTCCTTCCATATCTGTAAGTAACATGGTTGTGTATTACTTGTTTGTTTTCCTCTTTTCAGCTCTATCTACTGATTTTCCACTATGGAAGATGAGGATTTAACTCTTGCTTTTTCTCCCATCCCTACCACACATGCTCACTTTCCATCCTCCAAAGATAATTCATCGTAATTTCAACTAAATCAACATTCAGTGTTTACATTATTTTGACTCTATCTGCTATTCACAGCTCAACCATGGAGAAAACAATAATTACTTTTCCTTTCCTGCACAATTTTGTTTTCTTTCAAGTCAATAATTGTCTTTTTTAAAAATTTGCTTCAGTTTTCTGTGTATTTATTTCTGATTCAACCCATTGTCTAAATTAGTGCTTCTGAAACCGTGCTGAAGGATTAGATTTTTTAAAAAAATTTCTCATCTGTTACAGATACTTTCATGATATTAAAAAAATAGATTTTTGGAACAGTTCGTGTATAGCACCAGTCCATCAACAGTACTTTAACACTGAAAGATCTCCTATTATTATATATAAACACATTGAGCATTCTGTCAGTTTTGTCTTTTTTTTAATGTTTATTTTTTTTATCTTGGAAGAGAGAGAGAGAGAGAGAGTACAAGCAGGGGAGGGGCAGAGAGAGGAGGAAAAAGAAAATCCCAAGCAGGCTCCATGCTGTTGGCACAGAGCGTGACAGAGGGCTCGATCCCACCAACCATGAGATCATGACCTGAGTGGAAACAAAGAGTTGGTGCTTAACCAACTGAGCCAGCCAGGTGCCCCAGTTTTGTCTTCCTGAAGACGCCTCTTCAGAGCCTTCTGACTTGCCACTCTGGACTGATTAATTGCCTTCTGTTTACCAGGTATTCAGCTGTTTCATGAGTCTGAGTTCTTCTCCTTAAGCCTCAGGCTTCCCTTTGCCTCTTTTACTCTGGTTCCCAAGCCTTCCTTGTGCTCGATTTACTCCCTTGTTTTCATGGAGCATATCCTCCAATAGTTTCCTGGAAAAGGGTGTGTGGAAAATAAATTTTATGAGACTTCAAATGTCAAAAACTGAGAAAGTTTTCATTTTACTCTCCAGACCACTTATTTGGCTGAATGTGGAATTCTCTGTTGGATCTCAGTTTTCCTCAGCTTTCTTATCTTCCAGCTCCCAGCGTGGTTGTAAAGAGGCCTAAAACCATGCTGCTTTCAACCTTTTTATACTCCTTGTTTTGATTTGTGGAAGCTTGTAAGATGCTTCACATGACCTGGGGTTACTTGTATTCATTATGGCAGGCACTTGGTGAACTGTTTTAGTTCTAGGAAATGTTCTTGAATGATTCCTTCATTTTCTCTTCCTGGAAATGCTATTATTTGGATGGTGGACCTGCTGGTAAGCTCTGTTGTGTGGGGATTCTCCGTGTAAACAGACTTAGTTCCTTGCCTTCTCCACTGCTGACTTAGGAATTAGCATTCTCCTGCCTACTAAATGACCTGCCCTTCTCTGGCTTCCCAAATCAGGTGTTATTGCCTCCTCTTCCATTCTCCAAATCCTGTAGTAATTTTTTTTTAATGATAATTTTAGTAGGGTCTCAGAAGGAAGCAAAATTAGGCAGGTGTGTTCAGTCAGCCACCTTTTACCCAATACCTGGTGTCTGCTTTCTAAGTACTGGTGTCTGTTCTGCATTGTGCTCTGGCTGCTGGCTGTGCCTTCCCTTCAGCCCAGGAACATATTGGATGAGGATGTAGCTGTGGGCTTTCAAAGGCCTCAGAGCCAGCCCCACTCACATCACTTACCAGCTGTGTGACTTTGGCCAAATCACTTCACCTTCAGAAATTCACTTTCTTTATCTGTCTGATGGGATGAATAATACTATCCACCCCATGCAATTGTAGTGAGAAGTGGAGATCTGGATGTAGCACCCAGGACAAGGTCACCACTTCATAAACGGCAGCTGGTATTGCTACTACCGCTAAGGCTTGACCCTTCCCCCTTCCTCCTCTCTATCACAAATAGTCTGTGAACTAGAAAATTGAACTGCCATTCATGTTAGACTGGAATAAGACTCCCAAGGGGGCTCTCGTAAGGTATGAGGGAAAATGTGATTTCATGGACAGGGTGGCATCTAGTTTGGCTGCCTAGAGACTCAGATACTGGCTTTAACTATTCTCCACAGATCATCCAGAATCCTCTCTCCCAAATGCAAATCTCCTGAGGCTTCATGATGCAGGGCAAGTCTGTGCAAGATGGCCAGATGTCTTTTTGCATCTCCAGTCACGTGTCTCCCCCTCGCGCCCCAATTTGTGGCTGACAGGTGCTACATCCTTATCCCCCAAGTTCCACTTGTCAGCCCTGTGATCCCTGGAGCCAATCCTGCCCTCCCTGCAAGAATTAGATCAGCTTTCACCCTTTTCTGGGAGCTTTTCCTGGGGCCACCCCTACTCCATCGCTGTTTCTCGGAACCCACTTGGAATTAGTGAGTTTTCTGTGCCTCATCATATCTATTACACTTCCATCACAACATTTGTGACTCTACTGTATCTTTGTCATCTACAAAATTGTAAGTGCTGTGTGGATGGAAAATGTGATTTTCTTACTATCTCATTCTTGGCATCTAATATGGTGCTGGTGCATCTTAAGTGTATACAGTTCTTGAAGTAAAATAATATTTGCTGAGCGAATGAAGGAGTGAAAAGATCTCATATAATAGTTTGGCTTGCACATACTTAAAGAATGAAATCCTCGAGTCAAGGAACTTAAAATGTAATTCTCTTTGCAAGGCTTCAGAGTTTAAAACCTCCCTCCAAATAGTAATCTTTACTTGGCAATGCCCTTAAAAGCCTTGAGTAGTGAAATCTTCTGGGTAGTGAACTTGTGATTCAGGTGCTCTGAATGCTCTGATCCTCTTCTTCATGCCCAGTAGCTGCCTGACGCAGCCAGCACAAGAGCAATCACCCTGTTACAATTGTCCAAAGCAGACACAGGCAGCTTTGTAACCTCTCTAATCGGTCCAGCAATAATATTTCAGTCACATTTCTGGGTGCTCATTGCCCTTCCTAAAATACAAATGATCTGCATGCTGCTTCTAGCCAAATTAAGACGGGCAAGCTTTACATGTCTAATGAAGAAACAGCTCAAAAGATTAGGAACAAAGCATTTCGGTCACACCAACATGCACCGCAGACATGTGAGGGCAGGGAGTTTTCTGTTCATCCACCAATAGGTTCTGTCAGCCCCGGCTTTTATCCTGGTTGCTCCTGAAGGAATCTGGATTAACATAATGAGGGTGCTCATGAACTAGCTCATTATCATTTTAGAAAACTTCAGGGCCGAATAAAATACCAGACTTTATGTTCAAGCTGTACTACCGACAGACATTTATTTAATGAACTATTTTCCGCTTACAGATGGAGGTTGAAGAAGTACTCACATGTTCTAAATGTCAGCCTACATCTTTAGACTTCGAGGGCGGAAGAAAAGATAAAACATGGCGCTCTGAACTTCGTTATGTTATCCCAAACACGGGCATCCAGCTTCTGGTAGCATATCATTATTTCTCTCTTGGCCTCTCTGATGGAGGGGTAGCCAAGACAGGGATTCTGCATATGGAGGCAGCTCCTGAAGCAATTTGCCAATCAGAGTGTCTGGTTAGGACTGTAATTTCAGATGTAAATAATAACAAGTAAGTTTCTGGATTTTTCAGGTGAGAACTGCAGTCTTGAAAGATGGTTTCTATCTGTGGCTGTAGTTAGTGAGTTGGACACTTTTGAATTGCATCAATTTTATATCCCTGGTAAATTGTTCACCTTTCTCTTTTTAAATTTTTTAAACAATGTTTATTTTTAACAGAGAGAATGAGAGAGAGAGAGAATGAGCAGGGGAGGGGCAGAGAGAGAGGGAGACATAGAATTTGAAGCAGGCTCCAGGCTCTGAGCTGTCAGCACAGAGCCCAACATGGAGCTTGAACTCACAGATCATGAGATCATGACTTGAGCTGAAGTTGGATGCTTAACTGAGCCACCCAGGCACCCCAAATTTTTTGTCTCTCAATATGCGTTCCTGTTTTAGCAAAAGAAAGCAAAGACCCATTCGTAGCAGTCTTTTAGGAAGGTCAGAGGAAATCGGCACAACAAGATGAAAATTGCAAACTTGACATTGAGGAACAAGTGATCATGTTAAATAGCCTTATCATTATTAAATGGAATAAAAAGTCATTAAATGCATATGAACCCAAAGCAAAATTGATCAGAAGAGTTAATCACCCTCATCGAGTTACATTTCTGGAAGTGCCCTCTGGGTGTAAGTTATCACTGCTCTTGGACACGAGCTGTTCATCTCTTCAAGGGCAGCACACTTAGAGCTTGGGAGCAATCCCGGTCTTCAGTTGGGGCTCAGGAGGAGGACAGAGAAGAGTATCGTTGGCCATATGGATTCCATTTTTGCCACTCAAGACATCAGTGGTGCCACTGACTCCAATCAATTTGGACCCATAGATATATTAAAAAATAATCTGTATTTAAAGGGCATTTATTCTCATCTGGGGAGATGTGACATGTCTTTGTATCCCAGGTAAATTGGATTTAGTTGTTTAGTGCTTTGAGCCACGTGCAGTCAGGAAGCTTTATTGAATAACGACGTTGATTGATTCACAATCCTTTGGCTGCAGGAAAGGCATGAGGGAGAACTAATGATGGCCAGCCAAGTGTGTCCATCCCACTCACTGCCGCCCCAGGCAAGAACCAGTAGACTATGGATCCTACTCTCCTTGAGGCGTCCGAAGTCCCCAGACTGGTCTTGATTGTTGCTTTGCTTTTGCTTATCACATAAATTGGACCTACAGAAGCATTATGTCTTATATGTTTAAAATACAGTCCTCTACTGTTTCAGAAAACTGAGAAAATAGTATTTATTCATTGCCCATTCTGTCCAGCCACATGCTAGTCATTTTGTCCAATTGAAATCTAATCTTCAGGTCCTCAAGATAGATTTTATTATTTCCATTTTACAGATGAGGAAACTAGTGCTCAAAGAGATGAAGTGATGTGCCCACAATCCAGTAAGTGGTACAGCCAGGGTTTAAGCTCAGGTCTGTGTGATTTCAAACACATTCTCTTTCTACACTGAATCAACAAAAGATTGTGTGTGTGTGTATGTGTGTGTGCGTGCAATGTGTCTATATTTATATCTACATAAAATTGGGGCCATACCTTATATATGGAGAAAGTCTAGATTTCTCAAAAAGTCAAGCGTAGAATTACAATATGGCCTAGTATTCTACTCCTGGGTATAGATCTCAAAGAACTGAAAATAGGAACTCAGATACTTGTATACCAATGTTCATTGCAACATTATTTATAGTGGCCAAAAGGTGGAAATAAGCCAAATGTCCACTGATGGATGAATGGATAAACAAAATATGGTTATACATGTAATGTAATACTGTCCAGCTTTAAAAAAGGGGTGAAGTTCTGACACATACTACTACCTGGGTGAACCTCTTTAAGACATTATGCTAAGTGAAAGGAGCCAGTCACAAAAGGAAAATATTGTATGATTCTACTTTTATGAGGTATCCAGAACAGGCAAATTCATAGAGACAGAAAGTAGAATGAGGTTTCCACGGGCTAGGGGAGGGGAACTAGGGTGTTATTGGGTTCCAGAATTTCCATTCTGAGTCTTGAAGAAGTTTTCGAAATAGCGGTGATAGTTAAATAACATTGTAAATGTACTTAATGACACTGAATCATTTACTTAAAAATGGTAATGGTAAACTTCATATTATGTATATTTTTATTACAATTAAAAAAAAAAAAAAGCCTGTCATGATGGAAAGAGTCAAGCAGGCATTGGTGTGAATCTCAGAATGGCCTTTTTACCTGTGTGAATTGGGCAAGTGGCTTGGTGTCTCTGGATCTGTTTTCTCATTTTTTTAAAAATGTNGATGCGGGGCTCGAACCCACGAACTGCGAGATCATGACCTAAGCGAAAGTCGGACGCTTAACCGACTAAGCCACCCAGGCGCCCCTGTTTTCTCAATTTTTTAAAGTTTATTTATTTTGAGAGAGGGAAAGAGAGAGAGAGAGAGAGAAAGAGAGATCAACAGCACAAGTGAAGGAAGAGCAGAGAGGGAGGGAGAAAGAGAATCCTATGCAGGCTCCACACCCATTTTGGAGCCTGAGTCTGATGTGGGGCTCTATATCACTACTGTGAGATCATGACCTAAATCGAAATCAAGAGTCAGATGCTTAACCAACTCAGCCACCCAGGCGCCCCTGTTACCTTATTTTAAAAATGGATATAATAATGCCTAGTTTGGTAGGCAGGTAAAAATTATCTAGCCAGTGCTTAGCACAAAGTGGGAGAACTTGATAGGTGTGGAGGTGTCAGTCGAGGTAGTAAATTATCATTATTGTTAGATCTGGAGTTCCACACCTGAAGCTGAAACACATGGATGGCAAGCATTTCCCACCACACACACCGAGGAATGGGTAAATGAGAACTGAGGTTTTGTTCCTGTTTTGGAAGAACTTTTTAAGACAGAATGCCAATAAAGAACCAGGTGTTTGAGAAATGTGGCTGTGTTAAGTTAAATGAGCCTTTTTTGGGACGCCAGATGGGAACATAAAGCTGCTTGAAACCCCAACGGTCTTTCCTGGTTGATTTTCACATGCCTGAGAAATGGCTGACCACAGCACAGAGGGGCTGCCCGCGGTTCTTGCTGCCAGTTCCATGGCCACTGTTCAGGGAAGGAAGAGATGTTAGAGCAAAAACTCCTCACCCTTGAAAATAGGAGGCTTGTGATAGAAGCCTCTGAGGAGGCCCTTAATTATGGCATTGCTGAGGTGCCGTGCTAATTACAGGGCTCTGGGACCATTCCCTTCTGTTGAGTAGAGTCCCCGGTGGCCTCCTGCATCAGGAAACTGAGTTCTGTAGTGACAGAAGAGAAGATACCTGCGAAGACCCACGGAAAGCTTATAAATACATCAAGTAGACTGTTTAATTTCTGTGTTCCATGAAGTGGATGATCAATTCCCCCCCTTTCTATACATATTAAATCTGCTTTCAATGCACGTTAACATTTTCTCAAATAAGTTCACGCCAAATTCTTACGGATATTGACTGTAGCTCCTTAATAAAGCACAGCTGTAGGCCTGGAAACTTGTTCTTTGAACATTTGGAAACCACTCTGCAGGCTCCTTCCTTTGCTTGAGACACATATGGCCCATGGAAAATAATACGCCTTTGTATTTAACCCTTCAAGTCTTTAAAGGAACTGTTTTGTGGAGTTGAGCTTCGATTTATTTAGCGGCTCCCTAATGATCTGCAAGAGGGAATACACCCTCCTAAAAGTCCCCTAGCTCCCTCCATGTTCCCATATGCCATGTGGTAGCACTGCCTTCAGGGAGGCTAAATATCTGCTTCTTTTGTTCAACTAGAAGTGAATAGGTGTTTAGATGGTACTTAGCATCTCACACGGGTCAAATACATAATACCTACTCATGATATGAAATTAACTAGATGTTCTGCATAAAAACACAGGCTAATGACTGTAGTACAACTGCTCTTAGATAACTATTGTCACATTTTGGTGTATAACTCTCCAGACTTTCTTCAATACATGAAGATCAATTTTCATCTTTTATAGAAATGAGATTATACTGTATGCACAGTGCTTTACATTTTTTTAATGTTTATTTACTTTTGAAGGAGAGAGAGACAGAGTGTGAACAAGGGAAGGGCAGAGAGAGAGGGAGACACAGAATCCAAAGCAGATTCCAGGCTCTGAGCTGTTAGCCCAGAGTCAGATGCAGGGCTCAAACTCATGAGCCATGAGATCATGACCTGAGCTGAAGTCAGATGCTTAACTGACTGAGCCACCCAGGTACCCCCATAGTGCTTTTAAACTTGCCTTTATCCAATACCAATATATTATGAACATCTATCTGTCTAGTATCATCATAAATGGCTACTGAGGTTTTATCACGTGAATTGCACTTATTTAACTAGTTTTCTACTGTTGGATGTTTAGGTTGTTAATCCCCTGTACAAGCTAGAATTCAGCCCAGCTTTATTTTCAGAAAACTTCTAACAGTAGAGGCTTAAACAAAGTTTAATTTCTTCTTAACGTAAAATAGTGCGGACATGGGCTGGCATGGCGGCCATCCAGAGACTCAGGCTTCCTTCACCTTCTCACTCTTACCATTTTTCTGGATAGCTTCTATCCTCAGGGTCACTCGTTGGCCCACAATGAGTGCAGGAGCTCTGGACATCACATCCAAGTTCTAGGTAATGCAGTGGAGACAAAAAGGAAGGCTCCAAAGGGCCCCTTCCCAGCCTTTGAGTAGCCTCCCCAGAAGACCCACCTAACACTTCCACTTTCTTGTAGTTGGGTAGATTCAGCTGCAGGCGAGATTGTGAGGGGGAGAAGAGTTCTGTGAAAAGACAAAACAAGGAATTAAAAGAGGGAAGAATGGCTATTGTGTATTAACTAGTGGCTTCTGCAACACCAGTTTTTGCCCTTATAATCAATGGTGTCATGTATGCACTCTAGCTAAGTGTTTTTAGAATTTATGTTGAGGAAATAATTGTGCAAGGGTGAGGGGCACATTTAAAATATTTTCTAATCTTTTGTTGTTGCAAAAGCGATGGCTGCTTGTTGAAGAAAAAGAACACCAAAATAGTAGAAACATTACCTGTTTTAATACACATTGCCATTCTGTAATGTGCCAATCCAATTTAATTAGCATCTTACAAAGGGATCAGTTTCCCTATATGCTTACTGCTTTCCTCTTGCCCTGTTGTCTTATCAATCAATCTAATAAGTAAAAAAATATATTAATCTGTACTTTTTTGATTACTCACCAATTGCCTATTGAGATCCTTTGCCCTTTGCTCATTTAAAAAAATAATAGAAAGGAGTCCCTTATATATTTGGTATTTACATGATGGTTATCATTGTTTTAATGTTTTTCCAAATTGTTGCTTTCTTTTAACTTCGTTTACAGTGTTCTTGCCATGTAAAAATAATGTAAACTTTATACTCAGATCTGTTTATCTTTTCTTATAAGGCTTTCCCTTTGATGTAAGTGCTAACACTCAAATAAAATACTTTTTATTTTCTTGGGGAAATAAAAAATGTTGGATTTGGAATTAAAGTCTAAGTGCTAAGAGCCAGGCATGGTAAGATGGACAGTTGGTGAAGAGGTCATCTTCCTTAGTTTCCTAGTACAGAACCTTGTATTAATTACTCCAGGGAACAAAAGCTGAGGGTGAATCAACATTAAAGCAGTATAGATGAGCCTCACCTTCTGCAGCAGTTAGGTTTCTGAGGCCTGAAATGGAAGGGATATATTTGTTTTAATAGATTGCTATTTTTCCTTTAAACTACGTATGCCTAATTTTAGGGAAATATTCCACAAACTAGACACCTAATTATTTATTATTTTCAATGGAGCCTCCTTGTGTCTGGGAAGGGTTTGGAATGGTGGGAAAGACATGAGTCTTGAAGTCAAACAACCATGAGTTGAAATCTTAGCAGCGTTTATTACTTAGGTCCCTCAGGCAGGTTATATGACCTGCATGGGCCTCAGGTTAGCAGGAGGACAAGAGGGAATAATTAATGTGAAAGCACCTATCACCATCATTAGCTCGTAGTGATGGAGACCATCAACAGAGGTTTCCCCATTCTGCCTAGAAACCAGAACTTAGATGTATTGGTGCTTGAGATTCTGTTTGGTACTGAGAATTCCTTTACAGTGCAAATAATCACCTCTTACTTTTTCTGCTTAGTGGTTCACATTTTTAAATATTAGGGTAGCCGAAGTATAATAGGACCTCCCTGGCCTTCCTTGCTCAGTGAGGCCCATCTTGTATGTCCTAGACTACCCTCTCTCCTCTCTCTGCCCCCCAATCCACACCAGTTAATGGCAGGTGATGTGGGGGTGGGAGAGATGGTTAATAGGTGTCACCTGAGGCCACAAAGCTAGCAAGTCTTTGAGCCAGAGATTAGCCTCTGATCCCTCCTTTGACTTTTAAGAATTCAAGTGGTTCGTATCTCTTATACTCAATAGGATCTTGATATCCTGGAGGAGGGGAAGGCCTGGAGTTTTTGTTTATGCTCTGGACCTGGGGAAACTGAGGTGCAGGGACAGAAAGGACTAGCATAAAATGCATAGTGCGTGGTGGATCTGGAGCTGGGGTTGCAGCTCTGTGCCCGTGCTGCTTGCCCCTTGCTGCTTGCCAATGACCTGACTCGGTGAGCGGCTCTGGAATTTGCAAGTCAGAGGTCAAGATGTCCATTAGATGCAACCTTGAGAAGAACCATTTCACGTCCAAGGGGAATAATATGCCAGATGAATAGGAACATTAGTGATTTTCATTTGCCATGTGCTAATTTCTTTTGAGAAAGGTGAGCGGATTTTTTAAAGCCACAAGCTGGCAGATTTCACTCTGTGCTATTTCTGAGGTCTTGGCAGCAGGGCTGACTCTTCATCCCAGATCTCCGAGAACTCCACAGAATCTGGTGCAGGGTGTTCCCGTGAAGTAAGATGTTGATGAGCCTCAAGAGAATCTGGGTGAGCTGAGTGGCATGGGGACACGTGGTCAGCTGCTCAGGCCCCTGCGTCCCCACAGGCTTCCGGCAAATGTGCGACAGCCAAAGGATTCAGGAAAACCATCTGCGAGGCTCTTACTGCTGGGATGGGCATGAGGGGAGGGGCATGGAAGTGAGGCCTGCTGGGAGTGGGTGACCCGCCATGAGGTAGCCAGGTTCCCCCAGCTGTGGAGAGTATTGTTCATAAATATCAATTACCAATTTTCCATCTGGACCTGACAGGTTCCACGAATTTACAAGCAAAATTGTTTTAATAATTTCATGTCTGGAATTCACTCCTCTGGAGCTTTTGTTTACTCCCTAGGAAGTTCATATAATGCACATTTGTGTGATAAGTGGGTGGGTTGACCCAAAAATTTATTAGTAAATTTAGAATCACAAAAAATGACTCTGGCACTAACACTGTTTGCTCTGGCTCTTGCGTCTTTTTGGAATGCCCAGGAAATGTAGTAGTTTCAAGTCATCCTGACTGTAAGCCCCTCATCTCTAGCCCCTGCTGTCTGGGGGAATGGAGGGTAAAAAGCTCTTGGAAACAGTCCAGAGGTTATGTTCACTCTCTGTGTTTCAGAGAGGGGCCTTCGGAACCGCCCTCCCCTTGCACCCCTGTGCCTCATATCTTACCGAAGGTGCCCAGCCTTATAATGATGGTGGCTAACTGAGGACAGCAGTCCAGGCCAGGCCTGTGCTTGGGATTCTGACAGTTCAGGGTGTGCCTGATGAGTTAGTGGGGCGAGGTTGACCTGCTCAGAGAGGAAGCCATATAGCTGGGATAACATGGGGTGGGGAGGTGGGGAGGACAGGAGAATGACATGTTGTATGTCTTAAGCATGGTCCTCCCACTGGGCCCCTGGGCCTCATCCGAGCCCTTTGGGGAGGGCTGCGGGCACGTGCCCAACAGCGGTTTTCATTAGGGTGCTGGCTTGTGGTAGCAAAAGCCTTCAGGGCCCAGGAGACTCAGGAAAGCAGAGTGGGACTGAGGGCTGCCACAGAGAGCTGTTTTGCTGTGCTGGGAACCTGGCTCTGGCTTGGCACTGCAGGAGTATCGCTCTGGGACTGTCTCGGTGAGCACTCGGGGCCTGGACATGTCCCCACGGACAGTGGGCAGCAGCAGTGGTAGGGATGAATCTTTGCAGAGAGTCGACATCAACAGAGGGCTCAAGTAGAACACCAAAGGGATGTTTGTGATTCAGACAAGACACCTAGGATGTCTCAGACATCACTGGGTAAGACTTTGTGTGGGACAAGAGCCAGTGAACTTGGGGCCCTTTTAATAGTGCCTGGGGAAAGCCCAGGCTATTTTGAAGTCTCTCCCTTTCTCAAGGAGAGCAACCAGTGAGCGTGAGGTGTGATGGCAATGGTAACAGTCTCCAACTCTGAATCCCCATCCACAGTCCTCTTTGGAACCCAACACCCTCAAGCCCTGTGCTTCCCTTCCTTTCCCAGGTTTCTGGAACTTTCTTCAAGTTGTCATTAAAGTTTTCTGCCTGCCCCATTCTGCCGCTCCCTCTTTCTCACTGCTGTTCCCCTGTACTTCTGCACTGGTTTCTTGATGTTGACATTGAGGTTTAACCTAATTGCTTTCTCCTGTTGCACCGACTCTAGTTTCTCACACCCAGGTTGGCACTTCCTCCACTGTAGACCTTGATGCCAAACCCCTCCCTACCAAGGTAGGGAGCCCTCTAGCGCCATCAGAGTTAAGCTTTTCTTCAGTTCTTCAAAATAGCATCTTTTGCTCCCCAATCTTCTGATAGCCTCCCCATGCAATGGACTTAAGAGCAAGTTACTGCCAAGGGTGGATGCACGGCACATGCACGACTTTGCAGAGTGTCTCATGAGAAAGTTCTCTGCCTGCTCATGATAAGAGAGGGTCATCTCAGATTCCCTCTGCTACAGGAGATTTCTCCACGCAGGTCCCTCTGCTTGTTGCTTATTTTTCACGTGCATGTTAAAATTTCACAATCCTAAGCCTTTGGCATTCTGCCTTCCAGACTGGAATTCCATGAAACAATCTAGTACTCTGCCTCAAAAGATTTTCCTTATGAAATATCTGGCAGTTGCTTCTGTTTGTTTAAACTTAGAAAAAAATCAATGATTTCAAATTGCAAATTCGGTTAAAATCTACTTTGCGATAATGTTGTAGGATAATATTGCCAGAGTTTGGAAGCAGAAAGCAAATGAGGCAGGAAAACAAGCTAATCGAGAGGATGATAGAACAGGATCTCTGATTAGTGAAGCACAATTACACGGAATAAATACGATATCGATTTTTGTGTAAAAATCACCCACAGAAGGAGAGAAAAAGGAGACTGTTTGTCATCTTTCCTTTTTTATTCCACTTTTCAAGACATTTTGAAGTTCTCGGAACTGTATTAGTTGGGTTTTTCTTTTTTAAATAAAAACAGTTCTGAATTAGATAATTGATGTTCCTTTAAGTGCTTCTAGTAGTCCCTCTTTGGAAATATGTTTCATCTGAACCCCCATCGCTCTGTGTTAGTTCTATTCTTTGGCCATTCCTCACTTCCTACATGGTGTTATTGGTATTTGTGTCCATGACTTCACTCCCTTGCTAGATTGTGAATTTATTGAGAGTAGACATATACTTGTATGTGCTTTATCAACAGTGAATTCTCTAGTGGCATGAGTAGGTGGGGTTCTTATTTTAAGAATATGATTTTTTAAATTGAGTTATAAAATACTTTTATAATGAGAATTTTTCTCATGGAATGCATGTTTTGGTGACTCTGAGATGGAGAATTCATACTCCATTTATATCTTTAATAATTTGTAGGAGGAAAAGATGGATGTTTCATCTGTAAACCAATTTTTTTTTAGTTACTTATATGTGTTTATGATTCCCAGGGATTATGTAAAATCTAAAGAGATACAGAAACACATACACGCACACAGACCTTTGAAAGGAATGGGGATCCTAGAAGACCAGATGTGCCTCCAATTCCAACACTGAGTAGAAGGTCTGCTATTCCCAGAGGGCTGGGGAATCACAGCTGTCAGGGGATGATTTTGGTTACAGGGGCCTGCTGGTGCTTACAGCAGGAACCACCTGGAAAAAGGGAGGGCTAGCAGTGGCCCTGTTTGACCAGCAGGCCCTCCCAGCTGACCTCCACGTGAGAGCACAAAGGGATGCAAAGCTGGTTCCTACTTCCTTTCTCTACTTATTTTTTGGCACGTGATGAATTTGAATTTGTCTGAGGACTCTTCACCTGGTTATTAGCTTAGCCATTTTGAACTCAAGGCTTCCGTGGACATTGTATTGTGTATGTGACCTTACAGAAAGCATCTTGGATATTCTTGTGGCAACTTCAAGGAAGACTATTGCTAGAGGAGAATGCCTAATGTAGTTGGACTTGTACACTCCCTTTTGTTAATTTCTCAGATAGGCAATGTGTAGAGGTCAGGTGCTCAGGGCCTTGAGCCAATCAATTTTGGATTAGTGCTTCATCACACAATAACTGCAAAGGCCAGTTTACCGGGAAGCTAAAAATTCAAGTCTGGGATACTTCCCTTCCCAGAGGAGCCCTAGCCATGTGGCCAACATATTCAATCAGTTCAGGCTACTGTCTCTTTCCATTCTGACTGTCCTTGGTCTCCCTTTACCTGTGTAGGATGGTGCTAGAATGGCCAAGGGCATTTTGGGGATCTGGCTAAGGGGAAGTTGAGTGCAAATCACACAATTTTAACTGCAGTTTGGAGAGTTCTTTTGGAATGTGTCAGTAAAACAAGTGAGAAATCACAAACTTCTGACTTTAGCATGGGTAAATTGGCCATCTTCAAACCTATGGAGGAACTGAAAGAAAATTCATAGAAATATAAAAATGTGAAAAAGTGACAGAGATGAGCAATAAAATCAACAGACACTGATCAGCAAATTATAACAAAAAATTTCAGATCCTATCAAATAAACTCATTGATTCACAGAAAGATAAATCCTATTCCATTCATTTAGCAAAAAAAAAAAAAAAATATGGACTAGAAATGATGAAGAAGAACTTGGAGTTTTGATAATTCAGTTAATGAAGAGGAGTGAATCTTATAAGCATATTGGGAAGATATTTAAATCATTTGCTGATTTGACACAGAACAAAGAGAACATAAAATTCATTCATGCATCATTACGATGAGAACATCTGTCAACAGCAAATAGGTTAATGAGTGTTGTTAACTCAGTGGTGTTGATTCAAGATTGGTCATTGACAACAAGGAAACTTGAAGTGCCCTGAAATCTTTATGGCTCAGATGTAAAAGAGACTTGAAAGAGCTTTTACCTAAGTTTGACGACGACCCTAAGGAATTACCTGCTATCATCTATAATGAGTCATGAAGCTGAAAGGTATTTACTCAACTATCAATAATAAAAACAAACTTTGATCAACCACAGTACAGGAAGGATACATTATCTTTCTTTTCTCTTTATAGAAAAAAATATATGGGCAACAAATTTAGGAAAAAAATATAGAGGTATGGCAGGCAGATGATAAAATTACTGCTATTTTTCTAGATTCCATGATATTTGTAATACTTTTACACTGGTAACCACTTGTTGCAATTTCTTTCCTCATCCTAAATAAATATCCTCTTACATACCTAAATTTATTTTGGAGTTTTGTGTTCTTTTCCTTAAAGCAGGAATCCTCAAACTGTGTAAGTTTCAGGCTTTATAAAACCCGTGTATTTAGCATAGAATCTGGAATGTGGCAAACAGTCCTTATTAGTATCATTCATCTGTCAACTCAGTGGACTTAGTTAAGCACCTGAATATTCAGGTATCATGGATTTAGCAGGGAATCAGATAGACAAAGTCTCTGCTCTTAAAAAACTAAGGTTCTGCTTTATTCTAATTATTATTATTTACTCCACTCATTATTGGGTCTCTTTGTGCTCCTCCTAAAAGGATTATTGGCTCCTTACCTTTTTCAAATGAGATGGATTAAAGGTAATTTGTTATGAAAATTATGTGCCACCCTTTAGATATGCAGTCCTTCCAGTGATGTTGCAAAACCAGAGCTGGTAAGTGCCAGCTCAATGTCCTGTCTAATCCTGTGGTAGGGTGGGGGTGGGAATTAAGTCTGTGACTTGGTGTTCTGAGTGGTTCCTGACAGAGATGGAGCAGCTTGGCCGGGAGCTCATCAGAGCATCTCGAAAGAGGCCTATCCAGTGGCTCTCACTCCCAGCTTCCCTGGGAACCTTAGGGTAGAAGAGACTTCTTGGAACTAGGACATAGCACTCACTTGCTTCTCTATTGGGCTACCTATTTTTTGCAGGGTTTTCTGGGGTAACTCATCATTTTGGAACTACTGTTTTCTGCACTAATAGCTTTCTAAAGCTGGAGGGAGGTCAGGAAAGGAGGCAGCATGCAAATTCTGAGGACCAGAGGGTTGGTTTTCCACTTGGACTCTTTGAGTCCAAGCATCTGCTGAAATTTATTTATAGGTTTACAGAAAGGGTCTTAGTTATTCTATAGCAGAAGCCCAATGTACTGGCTTTGGTCCAGTTTTGGAAAGCTGAAATGTTTGACTCTTTTTGTTTTATTTTAGGCGTGTACTATACTGGTGGAATCAAATGAGGAAGCAGTGAGTTGTGAGCATAATGTGGGAATTTTTTTTCTTTTTTGTTTTTTGTTTTTAATATGGATGACTTGGTCAGAGGTCTGATAATCATTTGATCAGAACTCAGCTGCAGTGAGTTCTTAAGATCCAAGATTGAGAGAATCTATTTATTCTCTTCTTGTGCTGAGATTCTGTTTTTGATACCTAAAATCCCACTAATAGAGTGAATTTTGGATGCCTCATCTTTAACAATTCCGATACAGACTGGGAGTCCCTTCAAGGTAGGAACTTCATCTGCTAAGTCCTAGGAACAGGCAGGGTGCCTGGTACTTAATAGGTGCTCAATAAATATTTCTAAGTGGAGGAATGAAGGATGAATGAGCAAAAGGCCATATAAGTTAATAGGATTTCTTTTTTTTTAATGTTTATTTATTTTTGAGAGAGAGAGAGAGAGAGAGCAAGCTGGGGAGGGGCAGAGAGAGAGAGAGGGAGACACAGAATCTGAATCAGGCTCTAAGCTCTGAGCTGTCAGCCCAGAGCCTGATATGGGGCTCCAATTCCCGAGCCATGAGATCATGACCTGAGGTGAAGTCGGATGCCCAACCGACTGAGCCACCCTGGTGACCCAATAGCATTTCTATGATGGGAGAAGGAGGCCTCCTCTACCCAAATAAGTTCATGTGGTATTCATTTAAAGCATGCTAAGGAAGACTCTTAAATACAAAGTTTACCTCACAAATAAATGTTGTGTTTTAAGAATAAACCTCTTCCTGTATTGATAGGGAATAAACTGCTTTGCAGCTCTTGCTACATTTCTCCAAATGGGAAACAGTCACATATGTGTCAAGGTAACTGAGCTGTTTGTTAGGAGTTGGTATAGTTCCATAACTTGCCTCATGGAATTTGAGTCAGAGAACTTGGGCTCTAAACCCAGCCCTGATACACACTAGCTCCCTGGTCTTGGCTAAGCTACCTAAGCTCTCTGAGTTTTCTCATCTATATAATGGGAATAATAAGGATGACTTCATAGGGTTGTCAGAAAGATTGAATGAGATAATGCTTGGAACAAAGTAAGCGTCCAGTAAAAATTTCTCCCTTTCTACCTCCTTCCCATTCCTTTCTCTCCTGCTAACTAAGCTGGGCATTGGCAATTTGTCCCCCTCACTTTCTCAGGTGATCTCTCCTGGAAGCAAGTTATAGCATGGGGAAACTTTCCAGAGGCCACTATTCAGCCCACCTGGCAGTAACATTTTTGTGTAGCTTTTGAATGTTCAGAGAGGAAGCACATGGAGATTTTGTATCCCTAGATTTTACAAAAAATTCAGCACTTACATTTTTGCTCATTTACTTAGTGACCATCCCCCTCCTACACCCACCCTACCCGCCAAGTTGGATCTTGCCAGCTTTCTAAATCGCTCTGGGATTGCTCTGAGCTCATTTTTCTTCTCGGAAGGCAAGCCTGCTTTTATTTCTTCAGGGATTTTACTGGGTGAGAAATTGACATTGAAGACCATTTCCTTAGGGCTTGGTCCTTGAAGTTGACTGACTTAAAAAAAAAAAAGCTATTAGTGGCATAGAGAAGCCAAGCCAAAGCTGTCCTTCTGGAGAAAGCCCACAACTCTCTAAAGCTGCCCTTTCTCCTGGCTCTGCCCACCATGACAATCCAAGGTCAAGCTCAGCCATGGCGGCGGCTAGATTTTGCTCACTTTGTACATTATTTATGTAACATGCGGGTTGCGAGGGAGTGTGGATGTAGATGATTCATAGGCCCAAGCAGTTGGAAACAGATTGCAGATGCCCAGCTCCTTCCCTTGGGTGTCCCCCCTGCCCCCCAAGCTGCTTCATGTGCTACTTCCTGTCTACNCTGGAGGCCCTAAACCTGCAACAGATTCCGGGGACACACCTACTTCCTCAAATGTAATTCTCATTAAAAAAAAAAAAACAAAAAAAAACCACCCCTAGACCATAAAATAGCATATGGAATTCTGAAAAAGTTATGATGACTACTTCAATGCCTATTTTTTGAAATACCAAGTTCTTTAAAAAAAAGTTTCATTTTCATGGTGCTGCCCCTCCTTTTCTAGCATGCCTGGCACCACACTTAGCTGGCATCTTGGGCAGCCCGTCAATGGTAAGCACGCTGCTCTCTATGGCTAAACTGCAAGGGAAACTCTTCTTCACTTTGTGAGCGTTCTGTCCCCCCTGGGGGACCTGCTCTCAGGTGACATCTCAGCACTGTCTGATGCACTGGGAGGCACAGACTGTGGAGCTGGACAGGCTTAGTCAGACCAATCATTCGTTCTGTGTATCAGTCATCAATTGTGAAGATAATGCCTCAGAACAAAACCAACCAAAACCTCCATGGCGCACAAAGCTTTTGTCAGTCTCGATTCTGGGGTCACCAGCTAGGCGGCTCCATTCATCTTAACAATCTTACTCACGTACCTAGGGGGTCGTGGACAGCTGATTGAAGATGGCCTAGGCCTAGGTAATGTCTATCTTGACTCTGTGCCACTTCCCTCCCAGCCTCTAGGTTAGCCTAGGCATGCTCTCACAGCAGTGGTAGACCAAGAGTGAGAAGAGGCCCAGTCAGACAGACACTGTTTAAGCATCATATTTGCTAACATCTCATTTGGCCAAAGCAAAGCACATGGCTGAACTCAGAGTTGGTGTAGATGGAACACTACAGAGTTATATGGCTAAGAGCTTAGGAACAGAAAGAGGTGAAGAATTTGGGTCATTTTTGCACTCTACTACACTGTATGACCTTGGGAAAGTGAATTGACCTCTCTGAGCCTAACTGCCCCCTTTGTTTGAAGTAGAACATTCATGACCCCTAGCCATCAAGACTGTGTGAGAGTATTGGGTTGAATGGGTGTGATTCATGGCTATTTAAGCTTACAGAAGTGCTATGAAGCTGGTATTAACCATGTTTCCAGGCCACAGAGGATACATACATACTCCTGTGGCTAGTTTCTTCATTAGCAGGTTAGGTACTATATTAGTTAGGGTTCTCCAGAGAAAGGGAACCATGAGGGGGTATATATTACAGAGAGAGTGAAATTTATTTTAAAGGAACTATTTTACATGATTGTAGAGGCTTGGGTGGTGAAAAATCTGCAGGGGAGGTAGGCAGGAGACTCAGGGGAGAGTTGCCATCTAGTCCAAAGGCAGTCTGCTGGCAGAATTCCTTCTTGCTCAGTGGCAGTCAGTCTTGGTTTTATTAAGGCCTGCAACTGATTGGATGAGGCCCCACTCACATTATGGAGGGTAAGTTTCTTTACTCAAAGTCCACAGATTTAAATGTTAATCCTATCTAAAAACCACCCTCACAGAAACATCCAGAATAATGTTAGAAAATACTGGGGCATTGGGTTACCTGGGTGACTCAATTGGTTAAGCATCCAACTGTTGGTTTCTGCTTAGGTCATGATCTCACAGTTTGTGGGATCGAGCCCAACATTGGGGTCTGTGCTGAGAGCACAGAGCCTACTTGGGATTCTCTCTCACCCTCTCTTTCTCCCCCTCCCCCACTTGTGCTTGCTCTCTCTCTCTCTCTCTCTCACTCTCAAAAATAAATAAATAAATAAATAAATAAATAAATAAATTTAAAAGAAAGAAAGAAAAGAGAGACAGAGAGAGAGAAAGAAAGAAAGAAAGGAAAGAAAGAAAGAAAAGAAAGAAAATACCTGGGTGCCATGTCAAGTTGACACCTAAAAATAACTATCACAGGTATACTCTGGGCCTGGGTCTTAATTAAGTGTGAATTCAATGAATATTTACTGAATGCCTACTATATGTTTGGAACACATTCCAATGTGTTACCCATTGGAATATAGCAGTTAATAAGCTGCTAATCGTACCTTTGAAGAAGTGACAGTCTTTTTTTTTTTTTTTAATAGTTTATTGTCAAGTTGGTTTCCATACAACACCCAGTGCTCATCCCCATAAGTGCCCTCCTCCATGCCCATGAAGAAGTGACAGTCTTATAAGCGGTAACTAAGCAGGTAAGACTACAAGCCTGCCAGATGCTGTGGAGAACTAGCACTGGTGGGGTGTGCTTCCGCACTGACTGAAGGAAGCGTTTGGCATGCATTATCTCATTCAACCCCCTCAGCATTCAGGTAGACAAGCATCATCATCCCTACTGCACTGGTGGGCAGATGAGGCTTGGAGAGATTGGGTGAGCTATGTGCAGGTCACTTAGCTGCTTAAATGTGGAGCCCAGACTGAGTTCATCCCTCCATGATGGCCATACCCAAGCCTGTCGCTGGCTTCAACTTCTCACTCCTGCCCTTATGCTGTGGCCTCTCACAGACGGGAACACAGAGGCAGAGGAGGAGGGTGTGAGCCCAAGGTCTGCCTAGAAGGTGGGCGCCAGGAGAAGCTGGGTCAGGGGGTTAAGGGGAGATCAGCTGGTTTCCCTGAGCCACAGGAGCCCTCCCGCCCCTGGACCCTGACGGCTGGTTTGTGTTGCCCCTTTCTGAGCCTCTGGGATGTGGGCGGCAAACAGGCCACCAGTCCTATCCTGGAGTCTGCAAGTCCATCTTGGGAAACAACCCTCTCAGTATCCTCATCTTCAAAGGGACAAATGAGCATGTGTCTGTGTGTAGGTAGAAAGAGGGAAGATTTGAGCTCTTTCCAGGAAAGCCACCTCTTCATCCATTCTGCTCAGGGACATGCTCTGGGTGAATATGTGTACAGACATACATATGTAATATTTTCAGACTTTCTCTACATCCGAACTGCTCGCAGCAGGGTGCAGATGGAACTATATGCTAATGGTTGTGGGAGAAGCCTGAGGCTGGTGTGAGGACTGCTCCTATGTATGTTGAAAGCAAGCTCTCCTCTGAGGGGCTTTTCTCCCTAGCAGTTAGCGGGCCATACAAGGCTGTGTACCCATTAACCATTGGCTTGGTTTGTGCTGGCCAAAAGCCTGACCTGGCACACAGATGAAGAACCTGTGGAGGCGAGGGAGAAGGGGGCGCTTTATGTAAGTGGTTTTTAGACAGATGGAAGACTCGTTTTAATTGCATAAGAAGTAATCTTTCTGAAGTAGAGATGTAGGTCCTTTTGCAAACCTGGGCTAGACAAGCCTTTGCTGCTGTTGCTGCTCTTATAAATGCACCTTCGTTTCCATGAGAATTTCTCATCGGTGTGTTGTCTGGGCCATTTGCTGCTTCTACAGAGGCTCGGCGATTCTCCGCACACCCCCTACTTAGTGCAAGTTCACCCTACGTGCTGATGATGTCATCTAAAGGGTCTTGAGCTAGGTCATAAATGAAATGGTGGTTTTGAGAATGGATTGGTGGGGTGCTCACAACACAGGCCAGCAGGCTGTTTGAACAAAATAAGTTTAGAGCACCAATTTTCAAGTCACAGTCTGATGGCTGACCCTGCTTAAGGGAACCTATTAAGCTCTATATCTTTGCAGCATTAGAGCCCACCATTGACAGAATTTCCAAATTCTCCCAGAAGAAGCACCCGGAGACCCAGAGGACCTGGGTTCCAGCACCTCCATCTTTAGAACTCATGTTGGGGAACCAACCTTAGTGTCCTCAACGCAGGGACCTGGAAGGAGAGGCTGGCTTCCTGGATACGCTCTGGGCTGAACAATTCTGCACATGACAAGAAACACACCAGCTTGGATCATGGGGTTCCTGTGTAGCTGTACTCAAGGTGAAATCACGTATCCTGGACGCTTATTTTATCTGCAGCAAGCGAGTGAAACCTGATCTTCTTCAGCAGGCAACAGTTTATGCAAGCAAGCTCAGTGCTCTGTGGGATGAGCTTTTCCCAAGAAAGGACACAAAGGTTTGAGGTAGCTTATAGGGAGACCCTTTGCCCGAGGTAGTTATGTGCTGGGTGGAAGGAAGTTCACCTCAGGCATGGGTTTTTATAGGCACCGTGTAATTTCATTACTCTCTGCATAGCCAGTGTGCTGAAATTCATTGAGAGGCACACAATAAATGTTTGGTAAATGGATGAATGACTCCATTGAGACTAGTCAGAAAGGAGGCAGCCTCAACCTAAATAATCCTTACCAACTGTAAGGGTCAGCTATCTCAAGGAACAAGGAGCGGAGCAGGCCTGCTTCCTGGCCTTTGCCACTGGCCCCTCCACACTGCCAGTCACAGAGATTCGAAGAAGTAGAGATATGATTCTCTGGCATGTCCATTTGCACCAGGCTATTTCTTCCTTGGAACTTCTTCCTGCCCTGTAACTGGCACACTGGTTTTCATCTCTGTGTCTTTGAGTGTATCGTCACCACTGCCTGCAGTGCCTCCCCACACCTGGTCGCCCCTCACCTGTCCTCCATTACACATCCCATGCTTCCATACGGGCATGGTGAGTTGGAGGGGGGCCCTCAGGCTCTCATCCATCTTGGACTTCTGTGCTGGGTAGACACTTATTTCTTGCGGCCTGTCCAAATCACCCAATAATTCTGGACCTCCATTTTTCATCTGGAAAACAGAAATGACAGTAACAGTACCCAAGCCAGAGGATTATTTTAAGATTGAATTGGCGAGTACACAGAACAGAGCCTTGAACAGGGCAGCCTATCTCCTATCAGCCTCTGTCTCTCTTGTGACTCCCTGTCTCCTATACCCCTGTTGGAGTTGTTTTCTCCCCCATCTACCTCCACCACTTTGTTCTCCCCTCCTTCCAACTGAGCACTATGGCCGGTCCACTTCCTTATTCAACAACTCTTAGGGTCCCTCCAGTACCCACCCAATTACGTTCAAAATATCCTTAGCAGAATTCCAGGCTTTCCAGTTTCCAAGCCACCAATGTGGCCGATATACTTCCCCTATATTTCCTGACCCATCCCTGATGTTTCTGCCTAAATGCACCCTATATTTGTTCCTAGGCAGGAACTCTCTCTTACTTCCTTGCTCTGGCTAGACCTTCCTGTCCCACCTGTCCTGTCCTCTGCCTGCTCAGACCTCTGCACAGTAGGAGGGAAAAGCAGAATTCCAGAGCTGGCCCTCCTTGATCTGCAGGCCTCAGATACTCTTCATTTGGTTTTGGAGGTCATATCCTGCACTCATATCAGAAAGGCATCCTTCGAGATTGTGCTCCTATTCAGAGATACCTTTTGTACATTGTAGCAAACTGAAGCCTATCATCTTTTAGTTGGTCCGAGGGTTGTGGGTTATCGTTAAGCTGAAGCCTATCATCTTTCAAGCTTATAAAAGGTTAATGCTCCTCTAGGCACCCAAAGTACCATGATTTCCTTGCCTCCTTGTGACATTGGTTTTATGATACTGAATTTGGTTACTTCCAGGGCCAGCATTGGTCATCCTAAGGGATTTTAATTTAGAAAATATGAAGGAGACTACTTATGCTGTAGAGAGGGTCACTGCATCTTACTGTCCCTGAATACGTACAGCTTTTAAAATCACCATTTAATGATGTGTTTGTAGCAGCAAATGCTTATCATACAATGTTGGCTGACAAAACCCAGAATGCAAAAGTGCATTTACTATATGATTACAACTGCACGAATCATGTGAGTCAGGACTGGAAGAGGCTGTGGACAAGTGACAATAGTTTGATTTATTGGGGAAATGAGATTGAAGACAAATTTTTCTTCTTTTTACCATTGCTGTGTTAATGTTTCTGATATTATGCAAAATAAAAATAGCAGCTAATGTTAATAGCTACCATTTTTTATTATATTAATAATACAGTAATAAGTGTATGCTCGACCTGGGCCACTGAGTTCTACATTATCTCATTTAATCCTCCCGCAATGTCTGTGAGGTGGGGATGTTTATCTCTGGCATATGGGCAAGAGGCAAAGGGGTTTTCCAGTGACACAACCACTGAGGATGCAGACAAGCACCTTCCACACCATGACATCTCTCACTTTCAACTTTCTGATTAAAACAAAACCAGGTAACTTTTCATGAATCAATTTTATAACAGTTACAGAAGGAAGAATATTACAAAGAGAAAAAGTCCCCTTGAAATAAAATATCATCTGTAATATCAAAACTGGGATAGCCACTGTACACCTTGTGGTCACAGCCGCCACTGTGACCCTCCTGCAATCTCTCATGGGGAACTTTTAGTATGCTTTCCTCATTTGGGAAGTACAGAAGGAGAACAAATACTTGCTCTTGAGGCTAGAGTCTAGAAAAACCATGAAACTACTGTTGGGTGGCAGAATTTCCTTTCCTAAAATCTAAGATAAAAATCATTGGGAACGGGGGCTTTGGATGGAATGGGTTGATGCCACAGGATGGAATGAGGCGGGGCAAAGGGTGACTGTGTTTTTTCATACATGCAAGGTCTGGGGAGCAGTTACATTCCAGGCCCTCGTGAAAATCTTTTTTAACTGAAAGTTGAACTTTAAACAACTTATGCATATCAGGAATGAAGACTGGAGACAATTTCATCCTAAAAATCATAAGGGGTGTTTGTGTGGCTCAGTTGGTTAAGTGTCTGACTCTTCACTTTGGCTCAGATTATGATCTCATGGTTCATGGGTTCGAGCCCCACATCGGTCTCTGCACTGACAGTGGGGAGTCTGCTTGGGATTCTTTATCTCCCTCTTTCTCTTTTCATCTCTCCCACTTTCTCTCTCTTGCTCTCTTTCTTAAAAATAATAAACTTAAAAAAAAACTCCATAATATTATAAACAATTAAGTAGTGCCCAAGGACTCATGGGTTTCCTACATTGTTAGTACTGTCAGGAGGTAATCCAGACTTTACTAATATTTTCATTGGATTAAACTAGTTAATATCTTCTGTACTGTTTTAGTTTATGTAAAAATAATTTCTTTATTGGCCTAGCAATGATTGCCATCTTCATTTAGTTCTGTCATAGTGACAAGTTCATGAAGGGTTTGTGTGATGATATTGCAACTGAGCTGTTAGAGATTTATCTTTTATTCATTCATTTATTCACTTACTTATTAATTCATCTAGTAAATATTTGTTGAAAAACAACTTGTTGAATATCCTTCCTTGTGCATTTGTTATAAAATTATAGTCAAGGGCATTGCCTATTGTGTATATTAATGTCGTATGCAAGAAATCCACATGAAAACCTTCTTTAAGAAATAAGTTCCAGAGGGTGCCTGGGTGGTTCAGTCAGTTGAGTGTCTGACTCTTTCTTTTCTTTTTTTTTTTTTTTTTAATAAATTTAGTTCTTGCACTTAAAAAAGTTTATTTATTTTTGAGAGAGAGAGAGAGCGAGCAAGAGCAAGCACAGGGGTGGGGCAGAGAGAGAGGGGAGATAGAGAATCTGAAGCAGGCTCTGCACTCACAGTGTAGAGACTGATGCAGGGCTCAAACTCATGAATCGTAAGATCATGACCTGAGCCAAAGTCCAATGCTCCACTGACTGAGCCACCCAGATGCCCAGAGTGTTCAAGTCTTCATTTCATCTCAGGTCATGATCCAGGTCGTGGGATCAAGCCCCACATTGAGCTCCACACTGAGCCTGCTTAAGATTCTCTTTCTCCCTCTGCCCTTCTCTCCAGCTCGTGCTCTCTCTTTCTCTCTCTCTCTCTCAAATAAAAAAAAAATTAAGTTTCAGAAAAGCACTTAAACTCCCTTCGATCATACTAAGCTTTCTCCTTTCTGATAATAGCCATTTGTTGATGTGTTTTGTATTTTTCCATGGCTGCCAGGAAGCTCAGAGATACTCATGGTGCTCAGTCACAAGCATTGTATTAACCTCACAGTTGGTATATTCCTCCCTTTCTCTTTTCAAGGCTCTGATTTTCTTAGTCTATATCTATTCCTTTGACAGTCCACCTCAATTCTTTTTGGAAAAGGTGGGGCGTGGGGCATAAATTCAATACTGTGCTGGATATCATCATCAAATGCTTATAGTTGGAACCAGGTAAAAGTGATGGTGCACAACATTGTGAATGAACTAAATACCATTGAACTATACACTTGAAAGTAATTGATTTTATGTTAGGTGAATTTTACCTCAGTAGAAAAATTGAAAAAGCAATCATACCAGTGACTTTGATGATGGTGATAATGATGGTGATGACTAGGCACTAGTTGAAGGCAGTTTTTTCCATGACGGGCAATGGGAACAATGGGAAGGTCATCCAGGGAATCTGCCCCATTGCTTTAGAAGAGCAATAATTAATATTGGCATGTGTACAGGCAGTCACACAGCTAGTTTTGAGAATGGGAACTCTCCCATCTCCATCCCTTCTCCAGCCATCTTAAAAAAATAACAAACCAGCTTTGTTATTTTAAAATTATATAAACAGAAATGTTCATTGAGGGAAATAATACTTCCATAAAAGTTACCTATATTTTTAATAGCCAGAAATAACCATTGTTGACATTTTGTGTGTACCTTCTAGACTTCTGTATTGATTCGTTGGTGCATGGATTCAATCATCCATCTGTCTTCCTTTTCCAAAGTGAGGTCCCTAGGACACCAGTCTCATGATTCACTAAGTTCAGAAAATGGGTCATCAAAACAACCCCTCTTGGAGAGTCATTAAGCACATTAGCATACCTGAAGCTTTGAGGAATTTAGTAGCAATGGACTTCATTTCACTGTGATTCATGTAGAGTTTTTCCAAGGAAGTTGAGCATGGAATCATTATTTTCTGTAGCCCAGGGAAGGAACAAAATGTTGCATGGAAGCCCAAGGGAGCTAAGGAATACTTGATCTTAAGTCCTAGTTCATATTTAGTCTATGTGGTCATGCTAGAGAGCCCACCTGAATTGGTTCTATGGAGTACATTTCTCTCCATGTCAGTTCTGTACACCTAAAGCATAGTTTTTCACGGCTGCATGGAATTCTGTTGTATGGCTGTTCCATGGCTTACAGAACCAACACCTCATCGCTGGAATTTGGATTTTCCCCATTTTGGCACTCGTAATGAACATTATTATTGCTAACTGAGGCCCACCCCTAAAATATCCCCTTGTATGAAGTTTGGTTTTCCTGGGGAATAGTATCTGCCCAGATTCTCCATGAGTGTTGTTTGTCTTTACCTTTAGTTTAAGGGACTTGTTAGTCAGGAACACTTTGGAAAGAGAGAAAGGTATAAAACAGTAAGAGAAGAAGGATGGGGGAGGGGATCATTTTGCTGCTAACTTGGGCTTTGTACACTTTTTAAAAAATACATTTTTTAAAATCTTGTGTGTCTATGACCAGAATCTGGTCTAGCTCCTGCTCACTCCAGGAAGGGACTAATGTTTTGGGATGGCTGAGCTCAGATTTGCTAGACTATTGAGTTTAGATGTGTAGATCTGGAGCCTCAAGCCAGGGTTAGGAAACTTTAGGAATGTGGGAGCAGCTTGTGAGTAGTGTGGGATAACCTTTCCAGGAACACAAACCCCATTTTTAAAGCACAGCATGAGCCCCACTGGAGTATTGGGGGATTCCAGATGGTATAGAAGAGGATTTTTCGGTGGAGTGCTGTGGGCATGGAGCATGCGACAAGAAAGTAATTTCCTTTTCAATTCTTGTTCAGCATTCCGGATATTTTTTAAGGAGCCAGCCTGTTTGGTGCTGGAATAGTCTTAGCACCTGAAATTTTCTAACTTCCCTGTTTTTTTAAAAAAAGTTTATTTATTTATTTTGAGAGAGACAGAGAGAGAGAGAGAGAATGCATGCGAGTGGGAGAGGGAATAGAGAGAGAATCTCAAGCAAGCTCCAGGCACAGCATGGAGCATGACTCAGGGCTTGATCCCATGACCCTGGAATCATGACTGGAGCCAAAATCAAGAGTAAGTGGCTCAACCAACTGAACCACCTAGGTGCCCCTAATTTTCCTTTTTTTTTTTTTAAAAAAAAATGTTTTATTTATTTTTGAGAGAGAGAGAGACAGCGTGAGCAGGGGAGGGTCAGAGAGAGAGGGAGACACAGAATCCGAAACGGGCTCCAGACTCTGAGCTGGCTGTCAGCGGGGCTTGAACCTACGAACGGTAAGATCATGACTTGAGCCAAAGTTGGATGCTTAACCGACTGAGCCATCCAGGTGCCCCTCCTTTTTTTTTTTTTTTTAATGTTTATTTTTGAGAGAGAGAGAAACAGGCAGACAGAGAATAATCAGGGGGAGGGGCAGAGAGAGAGAGAGAGAGAGACAGACAGACAGACAGACAGAATCTGAAGCAGGCTCCAGGCCCTGAGCTGTCAGCACAGAGCCTGATGCAGGGCTTGAACTCATTGGCTGATAGATCATGCCTTCAGCTGAAGTCGTACGCTTAATTGACTGAGCCACTCAGGCACCCCTCCTAATTTTCCTTTTTGATGAGGAGAGAGCAGACCTCAGGGTTGGAGTCTGGCAGACTAAAATTTAGTGCTGTTTTGACTGCATTCATGTTTAAAATATTTGGTTACTTCCTGGTTATGGCAAGAGATCCTAATAAAATTTCTTTTAAAATAAATGGAAAAAGCAAGTAGACATCAAGAAAAAATATTAGTAAGTAAAAAGTCATAATACAAGTAACTGAAATTTGGGTGAAAAGTGAGCAACCCAAGTCTCATGATCACCACCAGTATTAGCTCTTAAAACTGTCTCTTTGTATGATTATCATTCGTGAATCTATTGTGGGTCCTTAGTCTGTTTTTGTTTGCTTGTGTTTTGTTTCTTTTTTCTTCTTCTTTCTCATCTACTTTCAACTGCCCAGGGAAAAATTCACACAGTGGGGATATTTAGTTGGGTCTTCACAAGTGAGTGAGCATTTGCCACATAACAGAGAACAGGCATACCAACCCGTCAAGGTGCTGACCTCTGGTGCAGGTCACCATCAGCCTTTCCCTCATCACAAGAGAAATTGCTTATGATGAGAAGAAATAGCTCTTGGAAACAAGATATACAGAAGAATTCACTGAAAACCAGTTTTCCCAATGAAACTATCTGGGAATTGGAGAAATATTTCTCCTTTCTCCTCTGGTTGCTGGGACAGCAAATAGCCCTAACGGAGATCTGCAAATAACGGTAATAAAAACTAAAGCCCGGGCACAAGACTGAGGGGGAGATGTCAGCTTTAAGAAGGGAAAGAGAAGGGACTAGAAGTGGAACAGAGCAAAGAAATGTAGGTTTAAGCCCATGAGGCACAGGTGGGATTTTTATATTAAGCAAGCGAAAGACCACAGGGGGGAAAGCAGGCTGACTTTATTTTTTTTTATGACAGAATCAATAGAATCTAATCAAGTTTTGAATGCAATCAGAGTAAGATGAGAAATACCAAGTAGGCTCCCTGAGGCAGTAACCAGAACATAATCGTGTCCGGAAGGGATTACCAGAGTGATGTTCCACATTTCTCTCCAAGTCCTGCTGGGGAAACTCTGAAATTAAGGAAGAGTGACACGGATTCAGGTTCATGTCCCTGGAGTTTTGATGCCCTGTTTTATGTTGGATTTTTCTTGTGTAGAGCTCCTACTGGCACCGGGCTTTTGGCTAAGAAAGAAAGACGTCCTTTCGGAGGAAGGTAGTGATGACTGTCACAGGTCACTTTGCGGGATGCACAGACTCAGATTACAGAACCCCTGGCTGGAAGGTAGTGAGAACTGGGGACTCCAAGCCGCCTCATAGTCTCCACACACACCCTCCCCTAGTCACCCCATATACCAACAATCCAAGCAAAGACAGACTGCATGCCCTGCGAATTCAGCTTCAAGCTCCCCGCAAACAGCCATGCCAGTGCAGTCTACTTAAAACAAGACCACTGATCATCCCGTGCTCCTCTCAGCACCTAGGCAACCCTCTTAAGCACTGCACCCCGTAGAGGAATTCTGAAACCACCATTGGAAGGTGGTTAGGATTTGAATTTGTTGGTTGTACAAGGAACAGGAAAAAATGCAAAACTGCTTACTGACATTGGCTCTTGCAGCTACTTTAATCACACAAGTTCTGGCTTATGATGATTTGGTGCCAGGTCCTGGGAGACGGGGCTGGGGTAGAAGTCAGTCTCATCCCTGAGGAGCCCTCTCAGAGTTAGAGGATGACAGACTCTTAGTCGAAAATGTAACCCAATCAAATTGGACTATAATGGGGGACCTTGGAAATCATAGGAGGCTGTTACCACTGTTGGTTGGGGCATGGGGCAAGGAAGGGAAGTGAGGACAAGTGGTCATGATTTCTGCAATGACTTTAGCCCCAACAGTGGTCTCAGGCCACACAACCCCCTGAAGGAGGTGTTATTACTTCAGGCACTTAGCGATTGCTCAAGAACATTTGTGAACGTTCAGATGAATGAAGAAACGAATGGCTCCAGTAAAGAAACTGGGCCTCAGAGAAGAAAGAACTTCCCTGAGATCACACAGCTCATCAGTAGCAAAGCTGGAATATCAGACCTAAGAACCTCATTCTCTATCTGTCACACACAGTGTTTGCTGGATCCGGGCATGGAAAGAGCTAGAAAATCCAGAGAGCCACAAGGGGAACTTGATAGGAACCAACCAAGTTGGGATTTGCAGAAGAGAGAGTAGCAGCCCTTGCTGATAGAAGTCTGTTCCCTTCTCTTACAGGCAAGTTCACATGAGTTAGGGAGCACACTGCTGATGCGTCTTAATATTTATCTCTAAAAAAAACAAGAACAAAAACTATGGTACTCTACCTTCACTCTGAACGGGTGGCTCTGGTGCCATAATCTGAATTAGCCCTTTAAAAATATCCCCCTTCCAGCCCACCTTTGTTTGGATATTTGATTTAGAAACAGCTAATGAAGTCCACTTGCCATATGGGTAAGTGAACTTTTTTAAGTAGGTGTTTTGCATCCCTGCAGCTCCAGGAGCTGTTGTCATAGTAACATTTCCCCCTCCACTTGCAGAAGGCACAGTCCATGGAGCCAATGGCAATGTAGGTCACAAGTGAAAAGGGGTTTGATGGCTTTGCCTCTGTTTGGCATAGCTGGAGATTGTTCATGCTGGGGCTCCAGAGGGGCTCACATTCCTCATAATGTTCTATAGTAGGACTGAGTCAGAAGAGATGCAGGCATGGAGGTGGTGGAAATAGGCACTGAAATGGTGAACCAGGCCAACAGGACCTGTCCCCTGTGTGGAGACTCAGAAGGTCTGAGAGCCCGGGATGACCAGGGACAGGTCACAGCGGAGGGGGGACCCTGTGGAGCACTGGGGGCTCTCTGTCCCAGCTGCTTGGTGGGAGCTGGTGCCTTCTACAGTCCAGAGTCCTTTCAGAGGTGGTTTATGAAGGCTCGTGTCGATTACCAGTATAGAAGTTGTGGCCGCAGGAGACCTCAGCTTTATATGCAGCTAGGGAATGTGTTCTAAGAACTTTTATTTATTCATCTATTCATGGAGTGAACATTTACCAGGGCTCCCTTCTGCACCAGGCACAGCGCTGAGCAGTGCTGGATTCATGGGTGAGCAACTCATGCACTTGAATAGGGAGGGCCCCATGCTCTTAGTTTAACGGTGCTTGGTTTAATGCTCTGCTGTTGCTGTCTTGAAATTCTTAATCATTTGTGAAGGCGGGCCCACCCAAAGTGAGCGTTGTGGAAGACCAGCGCAGGCTTTCAAGAAAGGAGGGCAAGTTTCCCTCTCAAGGTAATAAAGATTAGGAGGACATCCACATGCCAAGGCAAGTGCTTTGGTTGCAGACCTTTCTCTCTTTTTGAGAGTTTTCTCTTTTAATTTTTTAGTTTGACATAATTTCAGTCTTATAGAAAAGTTGAAAGAATAGTACAAAGTATTCTTATATACCCTTCATCCAGATGCTACATTTGATCATATTTATCTTACCCGTGTATCCATTCATCCACCCACCCATTGTCAAAAGGAAATCTTTTGTAAGACCCTTACTAGCTATGAACATTTTGATTTGGAAAAAAAGTGTTCATGAACATGGAGATGTGAAATTCAAAAGTCGTAGGTAGTGCAGTGGCATGACATTATGGGATGGCTTACATAGTGAAAATAAGGAAGGTGTTTAGGGCCACCTGGGTGGCTTAGTCATTTAAGCCTCTGACTCTTGGTTTCAGCTCAGGTCATGATCTCACAGTTCATGGGATTGAGCCCCACACCAGGCTCTGTACTGACAGTGCAGAGTTTGCTTGGGATTCTCTCACTTCCTCTCTCTCTTTCTCTGCCTCTCCCCACTTACCTGAGCTCTCTCTCTCAAAATGATAAACTAAAAAAGGGAAAAGAAAATAAGGAAGTTGTTTAAACTTTAGAATGATTGGTTATTTCAATGAAGTTGTCCAGCTGAAGGGGATTGGTTAAAGTTATTATATCATTTTAGGAAGATGACTTAAGTTTTGTTTATGATTATGAGAGGCATTGACAACAGACGGCCTAAGTTAAGTTTTGCTTATGTCAATGAAATAAGCTAGAATAAGCATTACCTATGTGCCTCAGCTGCTTTTGTCTGCTAAGGGGTTGGCAAGCCTGGTCTCTATTTTATTTTAACATTACCTAGCCAGCCAGCCAGCCATTCATCTAATCTGTCTGTCATCTATTGTTTGATCTTAAGTTGTAGACAGGATAAAATGCCCCTTTACTGCTAAATACTAAATCACCTATTTCCTTAAAAAAAATATATATATATATATATATATATGTATCTTACATAATCATAGTATCAGTTACTAAAATCAGGAAATTAACATTATACAATATTATTGTCTATGTACAAATCTTACTCAGATTTTACCCGTTGTCCCAGTAATGTTTATTATTTATTGTGATGCTCATATTGTCTCAAATTTGGCCCGTTCAAGCTGGCCCATATTTTGACATATCGCCCATCATTCTTTGAGCACTTTCTGACTTCTGGCCCAAGATATCCCAAGTTCATTTTGCAGTTTCTCTGCCACAGCCTTGGAGCCAACCATTTCTCCAGGGAAGGGTGCAATTTTCTGAAGGTGCACATGTTGCCTGAATCATTTCAATCTTGAGATTCTTTTCCCAACTCATGTGATAGAAACATAAAGGGGAGACTTTCAATGTAAAATTTTATTCAGGATACTTGTCTGGCTCTTTTCTTTCCTTGATTGAATTTGAAGCAATGTACCAAAATTTTTATACCAAAAAAATCATGAAATAAGAATTTTTTCGAGGGAAAAAATGATCGAAAGAGGAGGAAAACAAATATGCCAGCAACAAAACTCACTGGGCTTGCCCAGAATAACTTGGTTTTCAACATTCTGGCAGGCAAATTAAAGAAGGAACTGCATGGGGAGAAGATGCCCAGTGCTCAGAGAACACCTTCAGGGACTCTGACCTGCTGGCAAAGGCAGGTGTGGCAGCAAGGGGCCCAGCAGACACTGTGCTGTAGGAATAAAGAGACTTTCAAGATGGCATTCTGGCCAGAATTCTATGTATTCTTGGAATACATAGTGGAGAGGAAGCAGCAAGGCCAGGATATATATATTTTTTAAACTTTATTTATATTTGAGAGAGAGAGAGAGAGAGAGAGAGACAGAGACAAAGCGGGGGAGAAACAGAGAGAGGGAGACACAGAATCTGAAGCAGGCTGCAAGCTCCAAGCTGTCAGCACAGAGCCCAAAGTAGGGCTTGAACCCACGAACTACAAGGCCATGACCTGAGCTGAAGCTGGACGCTTAACCGACTGAGCCATCCAGGAGCCCTCACCCCCAAACTTTTTTTTCCTTTTTCTTGAAAGCACTTTGGGGTATGTTCTAGCTCTTGGACTAGAACTCAGTGAAACCTCACTGCTAGGAGAGAATTGGTATTTAAGGGTTCCACAATAACTCCTTCACTCATACACTGTCTCATTCAGTGATGTTCTAGCAAATATTTGTTAGGAGATGTGCAACTATCAGGCCCAGGTGAGCAGACACAGCTAAGGCATAGACACTGCCCACTAGTTCCAATAGGCAAGGAGGCTTGACCGTGAATGATAGTATAGCTGATTAAACACTTGCTGTCCTCTGAGGGGTGCAATAGGGATGGAGAGGCAGGTAACTGCAAGGCATCTCATAGAGCTTCTTCTGAAGGGGCTGCTATGTTGCGAACAATGAGAACTTTAGATCTGCAAAAGGACCTTAAAGAGAATTCTGACCAGTGGCCCCCTTAGGTGCTTACATCTATTCTGCCATTGGATCTTGTGGGTGAATTGCCGTCTGACAGAAGTAGGGGTCTAGTAAAAATATGCAAATGAGAGGAGCTGTCCATATGTGAATAGACATTCTATAGTTTCTTCACTTATTCATTCATTTACTCAGTGACCATTTACTGAGGCCCTGTTATGTTCTCGGCACTGTGACACTGTGATGGAGGTGGGGTATGTGGTGGTGAGCAAAAGTGTCCTCAATCTCTCCAGTGCTTGAGCTCTAAGGGAAAAGGTGGAAATTAATTAGATGAATCAAAATACACATGTTTTACTAAAAGTTTCTCCAAGTACTTGGATTAGGTGGGGTCAAGGGGAATTTCAGCTTTATCTGTAATATCTTAATTTTACTATGGAAATGTTCAAACATATACAAAAATAAGACACTGTCGTAAACCCCCAAGTGCCCATCACCCACACATTCCCTCCCTAAAGATTGTTTTTCAGTATGTTTCAGACATTGTATTCCATTCATAAATATTTCAGTAAGTATCTCTAACACACAAAGACCCTTTGTAAAATAGAACCCTAATGCTGTGATCATACCTGAAAGTACTCACAGTAATTCCTTAGAATGTTCAAATATTCAGCCAGTGTTCACATTTCCTTGTCTTGTGATTACACTTTGTTCAAATCTGGACCCAAAGAAGGTTCATACCCTGCAATTGGTCAATAGTCTCTTAATGTGTCTTTGCTCATTTTTGCCAGGGTATCTCTGGGACAGATTGCTTGACATGACTTTGATGGGTCAAAGGAGAAGGGCACGTATAATTTTGCTAGTGTTACAAAGCTCTCTACAGAGCTGTGGAGGTTTGTACTCCTCACTGAGGGAGAGTGTCCATTTCCCCAGAGCCTCACCAGCAGACTATCTGCTCAGACTTTGGGATTTTTGCCAATCTGATAGATGAGAAGTAGTATCTCATTGTTGTTTTCATTTGTTTCAATGAAGTTTCAAAAGAAAATGGGTTCAGGGTGAATTCTGCATTTGCAGAGGAAAGAAGCAATTTGCATAGATTCAGTAATATTGCCAACTACCACTCAGCACATGTGTTATTTCATTTTACTTAATCCTCAATCTTCCAAGGAAGAAAAGTCATATTGCCCATTACAGGGAGGAAACTGAGGCACAGAAAGTATGAGTACCCTTGTCGAGTGTCCCATGGCAAGGAGGTGGAGGCCAGATTTGGGCCACGGTTGCCTGTTCAGGAACTGCTTCTGAGCTGCTCTGCTCGCCTGCAGGACAGTGCAAGCCCAGGTGTGAGCTTCCCCTGAGATCCAGTCCTCCTTTCTCACTTGGAGCCACCTTACAGAGTGGCCGGCAACAGTGATCATCTGTTCTGGTGGCATTAAGGGCAGGGAGAGGGATATCACAGGCCATTCCTTGATGGTAGCACCTCGGCCCATGGAGGCCCAGGCCAGATGGTGGACAGTAGGGCTCAGGCCAAGGAGGATGAGGCCCAGATGATGGAAAATGAGGAGCCATGCCTGCAACTGTTCCATTGTGCACTTTGGAACCCCACTAATATAATATTAGAACTCGTGTCTTTCTTCCCTTCTGTTTTTTTTTTTTTTTTTTTTTTTTTTTTTTTTATGAAAA
This sequence comes from Crocuta crocuta, assembly GCF_008692635.1. NCBI lineage: Eukaryota > Metazoa > Chordata > Mammalia > Carnivora > Hyaenidae > Crocuta > Crocuta crocuta. The sequence continues at coordinate 7 of NW_027527929.1, read as the reverse complement.
AAAAAAA
>NW_027527928.1:72284-82762 GCF_008692635.1 Crocuta crocuta | reverse complement strand
AGAGAAAATAGAAAGAAGAAGAAAAAAAGAAAGAGAGAAAAAAAATAAAGGGAAAAAAAAAGAAAGAAAAAGNCTCAGTGGATTCTGCGTCTTTTGTCTCCCAATCTCTCAGGTTTTGTAAGGTTTCCAATGGCTTCAGATCTTTTCTGTGTGATGTATGGGCGCGAGTGCAAGTACGGAGCTCCTTACTTCTCCGCCATCTTGCCCCCTCTCCTCTTCCTCCCATTTTTAAATTGGATTGTTTGCTTTTTTAGTGTTGAGTTGTATAAGTTCTTTATTTTGGATACTAACCCTTTATGTGATATGTCATTTGTAAATATCTTTCCCACTCCGTAGATTGGCTTTAAGTTTTATTGATTGTTTTCTTTGTTATGCAAAGCTTTTTATTTTGATGAAGTCCCAATAGTTTATCTTTGCTTTTATTTCCCTTGACTCAGGAGACATATCTAGAAAAATGTTGCTATGGTCTATGCCATTGACATTACTGCCTGTGTTCCCTTCAAGGACTTTTATGATCTCCTGACATTTTGGTTTTCCATCCATTTTGAATTCATTTTTGTGTATGATGTAAGAAAGTGGTCCAGTTTCATTCTTTTGCAAGTTGCTGTATAGTTTTCCCAACACGATTATTTGAGGACACTTTGTTTTTCCATTGGATATTGTTTCCTGCTTCCTTAAAGATTAGTTGACCATGTAGCTGTGGGTCCATTTCTTGGTTTTCTATTCTGTTCTATTGATCTATGTGTCCGTTTTTGCACCAGTACCATATTGTCTTGATTACTACAGTTTTGTAATATAACTTGAAGTCCAAAGTTGTTATGCCACCAGCTTTGCTTTTCTTTTGCAAGATTGCTTTGGATATCCAGGATCTGTTGTGGTTCCATACAAATTTTAGGAATGTTCATTCTAGTTCTGTGAAAAATGCTGTTGACAATTTTTTTATTATTCACTTGAAAGAGAGAGAGAGAGAGAGAGAGAGAGAGAGAGAGCTGGGGAGGGGCAGAGAGAGAGGGAGAGAAAGAATACCAAGCAGGTTCCACACTGCCATCATGGAGCCTGATGTGGGGCTCCAACTCATGAACTGTGAGATCATAACCTGAGCCAAAATCCAGGGTTGGATGCTTAATCAACTCAGCCACCTAGACACCCTGTTGGTACTTTGGTAAGGATTACATTACATGTGTAGATTGCTTTGCTTAGTGTACATTTTAACAATATTTTTCTTAGAATCTATGAGCATGGAATGTATTTCCATTTCTTTGTGTTGCCTTCAATTTCTTTGATCAGTATTTTGTAGTTTTCAAAGTTAGGCTAGGTTTATTCCTAGGTGTCTTATTATTTTGGGTGCAATCGCAAATGAGTCTGTTTTCCTAATTTCTCTTTCAGTGTCTTCATTATAGGTTTATAGAAATGCAACAGAATTCTGTACATTGATTTTATGTCCTTAGACTTTACTGAATTTACTTATCAGTTCACTAGTTTTTTGGTAATCTTTCGGGTTTTCTATATATAGTATCATGTCATCTGCAAATAGTGAAATTGTTACTACTTCCTTATTGATGTGGATTCCTTTTATTTCTTTTTGTTGTCTGATTGTTGTGTCTAGGACTTCCAGTACTACATTGAAAAAAAGTGGTGAAAGTGGACATTCTTCTCTTGTCCTGAACTTAGGGGAAAACTCTCAGGTTTTTTTGTTTTTTGTTTTCATTAAGTGTAATGTTAGCTGTGGGTTTTTCACAGATGGCCTTTAGTATGTTGAGGAATGTTCTCTTTAAAGCTACTTTGTTGAGGGTTTTTATCATGAATGGATGTTTTACTTTGTCAAATTCTTTTTCTGCATCTATTGAAATGATCATATGCCTTTATCCTTTCTCTTACTGATGTGATGTATCCCATTGATTGATTTGCACATATTGAACCACTCTTACAATCCAGGAATAAATAAGTTATACTTGATCATAGTGAATGATTTTTTCTTAATGTATTGTTAGATTCATTTTGCTAGTATTCTGTTGATAAGTTTTGCATCTATGTTCATCACAGAATATTGGCCTGTAGCTCTTTTGTTTTTAGTGGTGTCTTTTTGGTATCAGCGAAATTCTGGCCTCTTAGAATGAATTAAGAAGTTTTCCTTACTTTTCAAATTTTTTGGGATAGTTTAAGAAGGATAAGTACTAACTTTTATTTAAAAGTTTGGTAGAATTATCTTGTAATGCCATCTGATCCTGGACTTTTGTTTTTTGGCATTTTAAAAAAAAATACTAACTCAATTTCTTTGTTTATTATTGGTTGGATCTATTTTTCTATTTCTTCCTGTTTCAGTTTTGGTAGTTTATCTTCCTAAGAATTTGTCCATTTCTTCTAGGTCATTCAATTTGTTGGAAGATAGTTTTTCATAATAACCTCTTATGATTATATTTCTATAGTTTGATTGTAATTTGTCTTCTCTCATTTATGATTTTATTCATTTGAGTACTTTCTTTTTTTCTTGATAAGTCTGGTTAAAGGCTTATCAATTTTATTGATTTATTTTTCAACGAACCAGCTACTGGTTTCATTGATTCCTTCTTTTGTTTTTCTAGTTTCTATATAATTTATTTCTGCTCTAGTCTTTATTATTTCCTTCCCTCTGCTGTTTTTAGGTTTTGTTTTTTCGTTCTTTTTCTAGCTTCTTTAAGTGCATGGTTAGGCTGTTTATTTGAAATTTACCTTGCTTCTTGAGGTAGGCCTATTTTGATATAAACTTTCATCTTAGAACCAATTTTGCTGTAGCCCAGAGGTTTTGGTACATTGCATTTTCATTTTCATTTGTTTCCATGTATTTTTTCAAAGTTCTTCTTTGATATCCTGGTTGAACTATTTATTGTTTAGTAACATGTTATTTAACCTCCATGGTGGTCTTTCCAGATTCTTTTTCTTGTCATTGACTTCAAGTTTCATACCATTGTGGCCAGAAAATATCCACAATATGATTTCTATCTTCTTGGCTTTGTTGAGATTTGTTTGTGGGCTAATAGGTGATTTATTCTGGAGAATGTTGTGTGTGAAATTAAGAAGAATGTGAATTTTTCTGTTTCAGGATGGAATGTTCTGAATATATCTGTTAAATCCATCCATTCCAGTGTGTCATTCAAAGCCATTGTTTCCTTGTTGATGTTCTGTTTAAATGATCTGTCCATTGATGTAAGTGGAGTGTTAAAGTTCCATACTTTTATTGTATTATTATTTTTTAGTTCCTTTATGTTTCTTACTAACTGTTTTATGGATTTTGGCTATTCTATGTTGGGTGCATAAATATTTACAATCATTATATCTTTTTGTTGGATTGTTTCCTTTATGATTATATAGTGTCCTTTGTCTCTTGTGATAATCTTAGTTTGAAATTCTATCTTTTCCAATACAATATAGCTATTCTGGTTTTCTTTTTTAAATTTTTAAAAATGTTTTTGAGAGAGAGAGAGAGGGAGAATGGAAGTGGGGAAGGAGCAGAGAGAGAGACACACACAGAATCTAAAGCAAATGGGGTTCAGACCCAAGACCTGCGAGATCATGACCTCAGCCAAAGTCGGATGCTTAACTAATTGAACCACCCAGGCACCCCAGCTCTGGTTTCTTTGGACATCCATTTGCTTGATGGATGTTTATCCATGTCTTCACTCTCAGTCTACAGGTGTCTTTAAATGTAGTATGTGTCTTTTTTTTTTTAGGCATTATATAGATGGATCTTGTTCTTTTCTTTTTATTCATTCTATCACCCTATGTCTTTTGATTGGAATGTTTAGCACATTTACATTCAAAGTAATTATTGATAGATATGTATTATTATCACTTTATTACTTGTTCTGTGGTTTGCTTAAGTCTCTGTGGTTTTGTCCCATTTTTTCAACTAGGATGAATTTCTCTGTCTCCTCATTTTGTCTGTCCCTCTGTGCCTGTTTCTTTGTGTTAAGAAAGTCAGATGTGTCTTCTACTCTGGAAAGTGGTGACATAATGAGGAGGCAATCCTGGAGTGCTTTGCAATGCAGTGCCTTCTGTTCATCAGTTTCTGACACTTCAGAAGAGTATCCTATGTGTGTTGCTTATGCTCTGCTGTTGTGTCTGAGTCACTTTTATTTACAGTGTAGTCGTCCATATTGACTTTCTGTCTGCCATGGACTGTGCTTGCTGTATGTGGTATTAGTAGGACCCAGGCAGGCCAGTTTTGACTAGGTGTGCCGTCTAGGGAACTTGGGAGTATAGTAGAAGTGCTAGCAAAATTTACACTGGGTCACTAGTTCTATGCTGGTTCCAGTGAAGGGTTGAAGTGGTTGGGGCTGGTTGGACCTGGCACACAAGGATGTCTCAGCGACATGGCCCAGTGCAGGATAGATGCTGGGGTCACAGAGCTGGGCACTGTGGCAGATATGTGTGGTGCATGGTGGCAGCTATTCATTCAGTTGCTGAGTAGCGCAAACACGCAGCTTTAACAAATTTTCCCTGAACCCGGGGCCCAGGGTAGCAGGCTTGGAATGGGTGGATCCTTTTGTGCATGGTACACTGCTAGCATGTTAGGTAGCAAGTTTCTGTGCAGCCTTCCCTCTCACAAGTGTCTTAGTGTTTCTGCTGTGGGGCTGGGGAGGAAAATGGTGACTTCCAGCTCCCTGGTTTTCAGAGATGTCTCCCAACATGTTCTAAAATGAACAAATATGTCTCCCATTTGTCTCCTAGCATTATGTACACCCATTTTATTGTTGTTTTTCTACACAGGTTGCTGTCTCTTTAAGGGTGGCAACCCAGCTATCACTGGCCCTCTAGGCTAGACCAGTGCTGAGTCAAATAACTGAAGGCTCCAGCTTCCAAGTCCCACTGTTTTTATAAACTCACAGAATTCAGCCCCTCTGTTTTTTTTAAGTTTGTTTATTTATTATTTCTGAGAGACAGAGAGAGACAGAGTGTGAGTGGGGGAGGGGCAGAGAGACAGGGAGACACAGAATCCCAACAGGCTCCAGACTCTGTCTGAGCTATTAGCACAGAGACCAATGTGGGGCTCGAGCTCAGGAAACCCGAGATAATGATCTTAGATGAAGATGGACGCTTAAACAAAAGCCCCTGTTTCTTACAGCCAAATGTTATCGGATTAGTCTTCTCTGTGTGAGGTCCCTGGTTCCAGGGCAATTTCTGTGCCTTCTCCATGAGTACAACTCCTCCTCCTCCGGTGGGCAGGCTCCTTCTTCCTGTCTCAGCGTTCTAAAGTTTCAGAAGCAACTTCTCATATATATTTAGTTTTGAAGTTTGTTTTGTCAGTCTTCAGGTTGCTGTGCAGTTTATTGAATTAGATAGTTGAAAATGTAGGATGGTATGAGCTCAGGATTTTCCTACTGTGCCAAATTCCCAAGCACCATCTTCTTTTTGTCTTTATGATTTATTTATTTGTAAAGAGAGACAGAGAGAATAAGAGAGGGACAGAGAGAGAGGGGCAGAGACAGAATCCCAAATAGGCTCTGCACTCAGAGCTCAAACCCACAACCAAACCGTGAGATAATGACCTGAGCTTAAACAAGGAGTCAGATGCTTAATGTACTGAGTAAGCCATCCAGACACCCCTGTGTAATTTACTTTTTAATAATGGTGTCAGGATGAGGCAAGATGGCGGAGAAGTAGGGAGCTCCGTACATTTCGCCTGCACCCATCTCTCAAACAGAGAAGGCCTGAAGTTGTAGGACACTGAGCCACAGGAGTTTGGGAAGAGACAGAGACAAAATACACTTGGAAGGAAACCTCATAAGTGCATGAATGCGAGCTGGGGAAGATAAAAGCAGGACAGGACCCAGAGACACAGAGGGAGGGGAGGGAACCTGGCTTGCGTGCAGCTGCAGTGAGTAATAAAACTGTGAGTGGTTGTGAGCTGCCGCGAGTCCAGGGGAAAGGAAAGAAAAGCTGAGATTGCTCATAGAACCGTCCCTGGAGAAGAGAGGAAAAAAAAACAAAAACAAAAAACTTCGGCTTGGAAAGACTGTTTTTAAGCTCTGGCTGGGGTGCTGACTTTAAATTAAGTGCCCTGGTCCCAGAAGGCACCAGGAAAAACTGAGCTGCTGAGTCCAGCAAGATCCATGGCAGTGGCTGCCCAGTGAACCCATAGCAATGTCTGCGGAGGCGGTCCTGGCGCCTGGGGAAGCAGCAGTGGCGCGCTGCAGCCACGCGGACGCTGTGGACCTGAAGTTGCTACGTTTCCCCGAAAGCACTCGGGTTGTATCTCTGCTTGACCCCAGAGGATATGAGACTGCGACACTTCCCCCACCCACCACTCAACTGCCAGGCAACAGGAGAGCTGCAACCAGCTGGACTGTTCAGGGCAGTATAACAAAGCCCACGGACTGGGACCTGGAAACAGGCGGGGTGTGGGGGCATAGAACTCAACCCACCTTGGCTACATCCGCAGCACAGGGAGATCGGACCCGAAGAAGTGATTTGCAACTCTTGGTTAAGAAGGGACTGGGGCGATGCCATTCTTCTCCCCACAACCACCAAGGAGGGGCCTCAGAGAGGCGAGCTANAAAGCTGAGATTGCTCATAGAACCGTCCCTGGAGAAGAGAGGAAAAAAAAACAAAAACAAAAAACTTCGGCTTGGAAAGACTGTTTTTAAGCTCTGGCTGGGGTGCTGACTTTAAATTAAGTGCCCTGGTCCCAGAAGGCACCAGGAAAAACTGAGCTGCTGAGTCCAGCAAGATCCATGGCAGTGGCTGCCCAGTGAACCCATAGCAATGTCTGCGGAGGCGGTCCTGGCGCCTGGGGAAGCAGCAGTGGCGCGCTGCAGCCACGCGGACGCTGTGGACCTGAAGTTGCTACGTTTCCCCGAAAGCACTCGGGTTGTATCTCTGCTTGACCCCAGAGGATATGAGACTGCGACACTTCCCCCACCCACCACTCAACTGCCAGGCAACAGGAGAGCTGCAACCAGCTGGACTGTTCAGGGCAGTATAACAAAGCCCACGGACTGGGACCTGGAAACAGGCGGGGTGTGGGGGCATAGAACTCAACCCACCTTGGCTACATCCGCAGCACAGGGAGATCGGACCCGAAGAAGTGATTTGCAACTCTTGGTTAAGAAGGGACTGCGGCGATGCCATTCTTCTCCCCACAACCACCAAGGAGGGGCCTCAGAGAGGCGAGCTAACACAGTGGAGACAAGATCTGCCTACACCAAACCACGCCCATCCCCTCCAGATAGCTGTTTTGTTTTGTTGTAGCTGTTTTTACCTGAGCTGTGTTTGCGTGTTTAATGGTTTTGTCTGTATGTTTGTGTACCTGTGTTCCCTCTGTGGTTGTCTGTTTTCTTTTTACAAGACTGCCTCAAGAAACAAGCCAAACTACACATGGTGGAGAGTCCCAAATACCACTACCAGTAGGGAAAAAAAATAGCCAAATGCTCCACAAGAGAAACCAAGAGACACCATCCAAAGAACACTTCCTGAACATACAGGCCCTGAACAGTCAAAAGAGCCCTCTCTAATACAGCAGAACTCACGGGGCAAAGTGTACAACAAGCTTTTAAATTAACAAAAGATAGAAAGCTAACCAAAATGACGAAACGGAAGAACTCTCCTCCAAAGAAACTCCAGGAAGAAATGACAGCTAGAGAACTGCTCAAAACAGATATAAGCAACATAACTGAACAAGAATTTAGAAGAATAATCATAAAATTAATCGCCGGGCAGGACAAAAGCATGAAGGATATCAGAGAAACTATGGCTGCAAACAATATGGAGCTAAAACATAGTTATGTTGAATTAAAAAAATGCGATAAATGAGGTACATAATAAACTGAAGGCATCCAATGCGAGGATTGAAGAGGCGGAAAGGACAATAAGTGATTTAGAAGACACTGTTATAGAAAAAGAAGAAACTGAGAAAAAGAGAGATAAACTGATCCAGGAACATGAAAGTAGAGTTCGAGAGCTCAGCGATACAATCAAACAGAATAATACGCGTATCATAGGAATTCCATAAGAGGAAGAGAGAGGGAAAGGTGCTGAAAGAGTCCTGAAACAAATTATAGCAGAGTACTTCCACAATCTGGAGAGGGAAGTAGACGTTGAAATTCAAGAGGCACAGAGAACTCCCCTCAGATGTAACTTGAATCTATCATCTGCACGACATATCGTAAAGAAACTGGCAAAAGATAATAAGGACGAAGAGAGAATTTTGAAAACAGCTAGGGAGAAAAGAGCCCTAACATACAAAGGGAAACCTATCAGAGTGGTGACAGACCTATCTACTGAAACTTGACAGGCCAGAAAGGAATGGCAGGAAATCATCAATGTGATTAACAGAAAAAATATGCAGCCAAGAATCCTCTATCCAGCAAGCCTGTCATTGAGAATAGAAGGAGAGATAAATGTCTTACTAAGTAATCAAACACTGAAAGGATTTGTCACCACTAAGACAGCCAACAAGAAACCCTGAGAGGGACTCTCTGAGGGAAGTGTTGCAAGGAATGCAAGATACCAGAGATACAAGCATGAATCCCACAAAGGGCACAATGATTCTAAACCCACATATTTCAATAATAACAGTGAATATAAATAGGCTGAAAGCTCCAATCAAAAGACATAGGGTAGCAGAATGGATTAAAAAATCAAAATCCATCTATTTGTTGTTTACAGGAAATGCATTTTAGACTAGAAGGTACCTTCATATTAAAGGTAAGGGGATGGAGAAATATATTTCATGCTACGGGAGGTCAAAAGAAAGGTGGAGTAGCTATCCTTATATCAGACAAACTGAACGTTAAATTAAAGACAATAACAAGAGATGAAGAAGGGCATTACATAATAATTACAGGGTCTATCCATCAGGAAGAACTAACAATCATAATTCTATGCACCAAATNACCACTGCTGTTTAACATAATGCTGGAATTCCTAGCATCAGCCATCAGACAACAAAAGGAAAAAAAAGGCATCAGAATCAGCAAAGAAGAAGTCATACTTTCACTTTTCTCAGACAACATGATACCCTACATTGAAAACCCGACAGACTCCACCAGAAGTCGATAGAACTGATCCAAGAATTAAGCCAAGTTGCAGGGTACAAAATCAATGTACAGAAATCGGTTGCATTTTTATACACCAACAATGAAGCAATAGAAAGAGAAATCAAAAAACTGATCGTATTCACAATTGCACAAAAAACCATAAACTACCTAAGAATAAATAACCAAGGATATAAGAGATCTGTATGATGAAAACTATAGAAAACTTATGAAGGAAATTGAAGAAGAAACAAAGAAATGGAAAAACATTCTATGCTCATAGTTTGGAAGAATAAATTTAGTTAAAATGTCATTACTACCCAAAGCAATCTACACATTCAACGCAATCCCAATCAAAATTGCACCAGCATACTTCTCAAAACTAGAACAAACTATTCTAAAATTTATATGGAACTACAAAAGACCCCGAATAGCCCAAGTAATATTAAAGAATAAAACCAAAATGGGAGGCTTCACCATCCCAGACTTTAGCCTCCACTAAAAGCTGTCATCATCAAGACAGTATGGTATTGGCACAAAAACAGACACATAGACCAATGGAATTGAATTGAGAACTCAGAATTGGACCCAAAAATATACAGCCAACTAATCTTTGACAAAGCAGGAAAGAGTATCCAATGGAAAAAAGACAGCCTCTTTAACAGATGGTGCTGGGAGAACTGGACAGCAACATGCAGAAGAATGAAACTAGATCATTTTCTCACACCATACACAAAAATAAACTCAAAATGGATAAAGGACCTGAATGTGAGACAGGAAACCATCAAAACCCTAGAGGAGAAAGCAGGAAACAACCTCCTTGACCTCCACCGCAGCAACTTCTTACTTGACACATCCCCAAAAGCAAGGGAATCAAGAGCAAAAATAAACGATTGGGACCTCATCAAGATTAAAAGCTTCTGCACAGCCAAGGAAACAACCCAGAAAATTAATAGGCAACCAACGGAATGGGAAAAGATAGTTGCAAATGACATATCAGATAAAGGGTTAATATCCAGAATCTATAAGGAACTCACCAAACTACACGCCCGAAAAACAAACAACCCAGTGAAGAAATGGGCAGAAGATATGAACAGACACTTCTCCAAAGAGGACATCCAGATGCCCAACAGACACATGAAACAATGCTCAGAATCCCTCCTCATCGGGGAAATACAAATCAAAACCTCACGCCAGTCAGAGGCTAAAATGAGTAAATCAGAGGACTGTATATGCTGGCGAGGATNAAAACATGGAAAGAGCCTACGTGTCCTTCAACGGACGAATGGATCACGAAGATGTGGATTATCTGTACGATGGAATACTACATGGCAATGAGAAAGGATGAAATCTGGCCATGTGTAGCAACATGGATGGACCTTGAGGGTGTTATGCTGAGCGAAATAAGTCAGGCAGAGAAGGACAAATATATGTTTGTAGGTACTATAGGAGGATTAGGAGGAACTT
>NW_027527928.1:64375-72130 GCF_008692635.1 Crocuta crocuta | reverse complement strand
CTTGAATGCTGAGAACAAACTGAGGACTCATGGGTGTGGGGGGGAAGGGGGGAGATGGGCGTGGAGGAGGGCAATTGTGGGGATGATCACTGGGTTTAATATGGAAACCAACTTGACAATAAACTATTTGTAAAAAAAAATAATAATGGTGTCAACCGTAAGACTCCTCATATTTTTAAAACCACTTTTTCTTTTGAAATAACTTTAGACTTACAGAGAATTTGCAAAGATAGTAAAGAGAAGTCTTTCAACCTGTTCACCTTTGTTATCATCTTATAATAATGTAAAATGTAGTATTTGCCAAAACTAAGAAACCAACATTGGTACATCTCTGTTAACTGAATTTGAACTTTGTCAGATTTTCGACTAATGACCTTTTTTTCTTTGTTCTTGGATTCAGCCCAGGATACCACATTGCATTTAATAATTATGCCTCCTTAGTTTTCTTGGCTTGTGAGTTTCTCAATCTTTCTTTTTTCTTTTCATCTTGAGACTTTTGAGGAATTCTGGTTAGGTGTTTTATAGAATGTGGCTCATATTGGTTTTTCTCATGTTTCCTTCTGGCGTACACAGTAGTTATGGGTTGTAAGAAGAATTCCACAGAGGTGACGTTCCCTTCTCATCATATTATCAGGGGCTATATGATATCAACATAGCATCATTGAATATGTTGATTTTAATCACTTGCTTAAGGTGGTGTCTGTCTGACGGATTCCTCCACTGTAGTTCAGACTGTTACAGCAAAACCCTATAGACTGGATAGTCTAAAGAGCATACATTTGTTTGTCATAGTTTTGGATGTTATGAATTCTAAGATCAAGTTGCCAAGAGATTTAGTTCTTGATAAAAGCTCTCTTCCTGACTTGTAGCTGGCCACTTTTCTTGCTGTGTGGTCACATAACCTCTTCTTTGTGCATACACTGAGAGTGAGATCTCTGTTTTCTTTTCTTCATAGGGACACTGATCCCATCATAAGGGTCCAACCATCATGACTTAATTGATACTTATTACTTCCCAATAGTCTCACCTCTAATTACTATCATATTGGGAGGTTAGGGCTTTAATACATGACTTGAGAGAGAACGNCTTTCTTTCTTTCTTTCTTCCTTCCTTCCTTCCTTCCTTCCTTCCTTCCTTCCTTCTATCCTTTCATTTATATCATTTTTAACTCCTGGATGTTTATTTTATACTTTGGGTTATAATCCAGTACTATAATATTTACTTTATTGTTCAAGTTATTTCAGATTTGACCATTTGGAGCTCTTGATCAAACTGGCTTTTATATCTCTTTGATATTCTTCATCATTTTGTTTCTTGAGCACTTTCTTATTTTCTGGCACTACAAGATGCTCTAGGCTTCTTATTATGGTCAAGTTATGTATCAACTGGATTGGGCCATTGGGTACTCAGATATTTGGTCAAACCTTATTCTGAGCATGTCTGTAAAGGTGTTTGGGGATACGATTAACACTCATATCAGTAGATTAAGTAATAAAGTTTGTCCTTAATGTGAGTGTTCCTCATTCAACATTTGAAGGACTGAATATAAAAAGAATTCTACCATTCCTCAAGTAAGAGGAAACTTTTTGTGCCTGACAGCCTTAATTTGGGGCATCAGACTACTCTTGCCTTTCAAGTCAAACTGAAACATCGGTCTTGAGCTTGTTGGCTTCAAATGAGAACTTATACCATTAACTTTCCTAGTTCTCAGGCCTTCAGAATGAAAATGGAACTACAGCATTAACTGTCCTGGACTTTCAGCTTGATGATTGCAAATCTTGGGACATTTTAACTTCCATGATTGCATAAACAAATTTCTTACAATTTCTCTCTGTCACACACAGATATACATGCATACACACACACCCCAATCTCCTTATTTCTGTGGAGAACCCTTACTAATACACTCATCTTGTCTTTTTTCTGCCAAACACTTAGTATCCATCTTTTCTCAGATTTCTAGTGCCTGAAATTGGAGAAAGTATTTAGAAAGCAAAGTCTGGGCATTTGGTTTTGCTCCATTATGTTATTTGTACAAAATTCATAGTTTAGCTAAACATTATAAAAAATTTTGGAGGCATAAATTGCTCTACATTTTTGTAGCTTTCTAATGCTAAAAAATATTTTGATGTAAATCAGTTAATCAACCTGTAAATTTACCTGGAGTTTCCAATTTTTTGGTGTGTGGATGAAGATGTAATGATGATTATTTCACATACACACACACACACACACATAGAGAAAGAGAGAAAGAGAGAGAGAGAGAGAGAGAGAGAGAATATCCCAGGCAGACTCTGCAGTGGGAACTTGACCCCACGAAGCCATGAAATGATGGCCTGAGCTGAAATCAAGAGTCAGACGCTTAGCTGACTGAGCCATTCAGGCACCCCTCCAATACATTATTTATTTTTAAGCTATTTTATTTTCTATGTATTTTACAATAATTCTGAGTGTGCGTTACAAGTGTAAATGTGTAAATGTGGATTTTCTCCCTCATTGACTCATAAGAATAAAAAAAATATTTAAAGAAGACTTTGACCTATGGGAATTGTGCAGTATTAAAGCATTACTTGCATTCCAAATACAGCCTGTGTTCTAAGGATATCTCAACCATATTCATAAAACCAGAGATTGAAGCACGGGAAACAGGGTGCAGTTCTTGGGCACTTAAGAATCTGAAGAGTTTGATGTATAAAATGGCTTGAATGGTCCTTGCTGCTCATTGAGGAAACGTCATAATTTGCCTTAACATTTAATTTCACTGCTTCTGATCCAGGTAATACTCTAGTTATGCCTGGAATCAGAAATTGAAAAAAATGTTATAATGTTTCAGAGCCTCATCCTTGCTTTTGTGCCATTTGTATTTTCATGATTTTGGTTCTTCAGGCCTCTGGAGATTCAGAATACACATAGTGATAGCAATAGGACTACATTTCCATCTCCCACTCCCTTTCTCTTATGTGCACTCTCAATATTCTATGGGAAAAAAGATAATCTGAACTTTTTGGAAGTAGTTTTCCTTTTAAAGCATTTCAGTGGGTAGCTTCCTGTGATTAAAAGAGAATTTTTTCCCTAAAAAAAGGAAAAAAAAGAATACAATCTGTTCTTGTTTAACACACACACACATATACACACAGACACAATCACACAACATCAGCAATTGTGGAAATTTTTGTTCCCAATGGGAGATGTAATGAGTTCTCTCAGCCAATACTACAATGAATAATAATCTAGACCCTAAAATCACCAGGGGATAAAATTCATGAGATTTTGTATGTAAGAAATTATGAAATTGAGCCAGATTTGAAGTTACACAGTATAAGGCATTGCTTATTTAGGAAGAGAGTAACATCTTACTTGGAAATTACTAAGTCTTCAAATATCTTTCTGTTTAGTCATGTTTGCTCATTAAAAATAACATGCAATAATGTAATAATAGCTAGTCTTTCAAATCTTACTCTGCAGTTTCCTCTTACAATTTACTATTTTTGTTTGGTTTGGTTTGGCTGGAAATATTTTCCAAAGGCTTTGATAGAAAGAGTGCAGTTCCATTAGCTTTTGGAATTGTTACACAAAGATATAGCAGGATAGGTCAATTTTGATTCAGACAATATATATTAAGCAATATCATACATGAGTTTTGTTGCTGTTTATGGAAACGAAGTAAGCTTGAAAGTGATCAGAAGGTGTGTATGGTAACTGTTATATATTTTTATTTGAGTAATTTGGCTCTTTCTACAAAGCTATATGTGCATCATTATTCTCGCAAATAAAATAAGAATAGTTTTCTTGTCTATGTTTTCCCCTAAGAGATACGGTATTGAGAGAAACCATTTATATTTGGCTTTTTGTTATATTGGTTTGAGCCATTAAATTTTTTTTTTTTAAATAGTTTATTGTCAAGTTGGTTTGCATATAACACCCAGTGCTCATCCCCACAGTGCCCCCTTCCCTGCCCGTCACACATTTTCTCCACTCCCCCACCCCCATCAACCCTCAGTTTGTTCTCAGTATTTAAGAGTCTTTTGTGGTTTGCCTGCCTCCCTCTCCTTAACTATTTTTTCCCCTTCTCCCCTCCATGGTCCTCTGTTAAGTTTCTCTTGTTTCACATATGAGTGAAAACATATATCTGTCTTTCTCTGCCTGACTTATTTCACGTAGCATAATAACACCCTCGAGTCCCATCCATGTTGCTACAAATGGCCAGATTTCATTCTTTCTCATTGCCATGTAGTATTCTATTGTATACATGAACNCCATCAGTCTCAGTTTTTGTCACCATTCAAGAGTCTCTCATGGTTTGCCTCTCTCCCTTTCCCCCACCATTTCCCCCCTTCTTCTCCCACATGGTCCTCCATGAAGTTCCTCCTAATCCGCCTATACGTGCAAAGATAAGATATTTGTCCTTCTCTGCCTGACTTATTTCGCTCAGCATAACACCCTCAAGGTCCATCCGTGTTGCTACACAAGACCAGGTTTCATTCTTTCTCATTGCCATGTAGTATTCCATCCTATAGATAAACCACATCTTCTTGATCCATTTCGGACTCTCTCTTTCCCCTCTAACTCCCCGTAGAGGGGGATCGCCCCGGTCCCTGTGAGTCTCCCATCCCGGCCCGATTTTATCTTCCCCAGTTCGCACTAACATTAGAAGGCTTTCTCAGTGGATTCTGTGTCCTTTTTCTCCCAGTCTCTTGGGTTTCGTAAGGTTTCTTATAGCTTCAGATCTTTTCCTTGTGAGGCGTGGGCGCGAGTGGAGCTCTCTACTTCTCCGCCATCTTCAAGATTTCTGAGCCATTAATTTTTCACCCACAGTTTATATAACCAGTTAAAATTGAGTGTTATTAACATATTAAAAAAGCCTGTGTCTCCTGTGCTCAAAAANAGAGAGAGAGAGAGAGAGAGAGAGAATATCCCAGGCAGACTCTGCAGTGGGAACTTGACCCCACGAAGCCATGAAATGATGGCCTGAGCTGAAATCAAGAGTCAGACGCTTAGCTGACTGAGCCATTCAGGCACCCCTCCAATACATTATTTATTTTTAAGCTATTTTATTTTCTATGTATTTTACAATAATTCTGAGTGTGCGTTACAAGTGTAAATGTGTAAATGTGGATTTTCTCCCTCATTGACTCATAAGAATAAAAAAAATATTTAAAGAAGACTTTGACCTATGGGAATTGTGCAGTATTAAAGCATTACTTGCATTCCAAATACAGCCTGTGTTCTAAGGATATCTCAACCATATTCATAAAACCAGAGATTGAAGCACGGGAAACAGGGTGCAGTTCTTGGGCACTTAAGAATCTGAAGAGTTTGATGTATAAAATGGCTTGAATGGTCCTTGCTGCTCATTGAGGAAACGTCATAATTTGCCTTAACATTTAATTTCACTGCTTCTGATCCAGGTAATACTCTAGTTATGCCTGGAATCAGAAATTGAAAAAAATGTTATAATGTTTCAGAGCCTCATCCTTGCTTTTGTGCCATTTGTATTTTCATGATTTTGGTTCTTCAGGCCTCTGGAGATTCAGAATACACATAGTGATAGCAATAGGACTACATTTCCATCTCCCACTCCCTTTCTCTTATGTGCACTCTCAATATTCTATGGGAAAAAAGATAATCTGAACTTTTTGGAAGTAGTTTTCCTTTTAAAGCATTTCAGTGGGTAGCTTCCTGTGATTAAAAGAGAATTTTTTCCCTAAAAAAAGGAAAAAAAAGAATACAATCTGTTCTTGTTTAACACACACACACATATACACACAGACACAATCACACAACATCAGCAATTGTGGAAATTTTTGTTCCCAATGGGAGATGTAATGAGTTCTCTCAGCCAATACTACAATGAATAATAATCTAGACCCTAAAATCACCAGGGGATAAAATTCATGAGATTTTGTATGTAAGAAATTATGAAATTGAGCCAGATTTGAAGTTACACAGTATAAGGCATTGCTTATTTAGGAAGAGAGTAACATCTTACTTGGAAATTACTAAGTCTTCAAATATCTTTCTGTTTAGTCATGTTTGCTCATTAAAAATAACATGCAATAATGTAATAATAGCTAGTCTTTCAAATCTTACTCTGCAGTTTCCTCTTACAATTTACTATTTTTGTTTGGTTTGGTTTGGCTGGAAATATTTTCCAAAGGCTTTGATAGAAAGAGTGCAGTTCCATTAGCTTTTGGAATTGTTACACAAAGATATAGCAGGATAGGTCAATTTTGATTCAGACAATATATATTAAGCAATATCATACATGAGTTTTGTTGCTGTTTATGGAAACGAAGTAAGCTTGAAAGTGATCAGAAGGTGTGTATGGTAACTGTTATATATTTTTATTTGAGTAATTTGGCTCTTTCTACAAAGCTATATGTGCATCATTATTCTCGCAAATAAAATAAGAATAGTTTTCTTGTCTATGTTTTCCCCTAAGAGATACGGTATTGAGAGAAACCATTTATATTTGGCTTTTTGTTATATTGGTTTGAGCCATTAAATTTTTTTTTTTTAAATAGTTTATTGTCAAGTTGGTTTGCATATAACACCCAGNCCCCCTCCCCCCCACATCCATCAGTCTCAGTTTTTGTCACCATTCAAGAGTCTCTCATGGTTTGCCTCTCTCCCTTTCCCCCACCATTTCCCCCCTTCTTCTCCCACATGGTCCTCCATGAAGTTCCTCCTAATCCGCCTATACGTGCAAAGATAAGATATTTGTCCTTCTCTGCCTGACTTATTTCGCTCAGCATAACACCCTCAAGGTCCATCCGTGTTGCTACACAAGACCAGGTTTCATTCTTTCTCATTGCCATGTAGTATTCCATCCTATAGATAAACCACATCTTCTTGATCCATTTCGGACTCTCTCTTTCCCCTCTAACTCCCCGTAGAGGGGGATCGCCCCGGTCCCTGTGAGTCTCCCATCCCGGCCCGATTTTATCTTCCCCAGTTCGCACTAACATTAGAAGGCTTTCTCAGTGGATTCTGTGTCCTTTTTCTCCCAGTCTCTTGGGTTTCGTAAGGTTTCTTATAGCTTCAGATCTTTTCCTTGTGAGGCGTGGGCGCGAGTGGAGCTCTCTACTTCTCCGCCATCTTCAAGATTTCTGAGCCATTAATTTTTCACCCACAGTTTATATAACCAGTTAAAATTGAGTGTTATTAACATATTAAAAAAGCCTGTGTCTCCTGTGCTCAAAAATCGACAACAAACTTTCCTGATCAATGCCAGGACTTCCTGCATTACAGTTACATTTCATTTTCAAAAACAAAGAAAATTATGTTCAGAAACCTGGAGGTGGTTTCTAAGCCAATATATGGCTTTGCCATGAGAATGTGTGCTGTATGTTCATATCCCATGAAGATGTGTAAAGTCAGTCATCAAAGAAATGGTTCAGATTAGCTTCTTTATTATCTTCAGCAATCAAGAAAAGGATAACCCAAAATTCCTCTCCAAAATACAAAAAGAAAATTTAATTTAAAACATGAATGTTCTGATCATGTTGCCTAGATGTCTTTTAGATTTTCTTGTCTGTGTGGATTCTCCCATTCTGCATTATTGTATTTTATTTTTCTCCTCTGAAGAGAAGAGGAAATCCTTCCTTCCCAACAGTTGGAGTAGTCAGAGGGATACTTAACCTCACTGAATATCACTCGCCTTGACACTGCTGCAGCTAAAAGATAATTGAAAAAGCATAGATTTCTTGATTTAAAACATTCTCTTTGGACTTTGTGTTATAATATGGAAACCAA
>NW_027527928.1:58903-64352 GCF_008692635.1 Crocuta crocuta | reverse complement strand
TGAAAAATAGTCATTGCCTTCATTTATTCATTATATAAAATGGTTTTGAATATAGCCATTCTCTGCCTTGGGTATTTTATAATTTGCTTAAATCCTTTTTTAGTGTGGTGCCCTGAAATGTACACTGTTTATTAGGTCTAACAATCACAGAATAGAACCAGACCATTACAGGGGCGCCTGGGTGGCTTAGTCGGTTAAGCGTCCGACTTTCGCTTAGGTCATGATCTCGCGGTTCGTGGGTTCGAGCCCCGCGCCGGGTTCTGTGCTGACTGCCAGCTCAGAGCCTGGAGCCTGTTTCAGTCTGTGACTCCCTTTCTCTCTGACCCTCCCCTGCTCACGCTGTCTCTCTCTCTCTCTTCCTCCTAGAAATAAATAGAAAATATTAAAAAAAAAGAACCAGACCATTACAAACTTTAACCTCTAAACTAATTGTTTTAATTTTTTTTTTGAGAGAGAGAGAGAGGGAGAGAGGGAGAGAATGAGCTGGGGGGAGGGGCAGAGAGAGAGGGAGACACAGAATCCAAAGCAGACTCTAGGCTCTGAGCTGTCAGCACAGAGCCTGACACAGGGCTCAGACTTTTGAGCTGTGAGATAATGACCTAGCCGAAGTCTGATGCTCAACCAACTGAGCCTCCCAGCTGCTGCAGCTCTAAANNNTCAGGGTATAAGAGCATTAGCCTTTTTACTAAATCTTAAGTCTACTGGGACCTAAAACTTCCTTCTATATGAACTTTTAAGCAGTGGCGTATTTATCAAACTTTTATGATTAAGAATTCTTAACACATTCAGATTTTTTAAAATACTGCATGGGGTTTTACAATAAAAAGAGTGAACTCAAGCACAATATGTCAAATTAGACCGTACAAATACCATGTCATAAGTAAAATGAAACCAATTACAGTAACAATAGAGTAACAACTGAGTCTCATTAGCTTTTGAGAGATGAGTCTCTCATTACTTTTTGAGAGAATGCGTGCAAAGGAAGGATAGAGACAGAGGGAGACAGAGGATCCCAAGTGGGCTCTGCGCTGACAGTAGACAGTCTGATGCAGGGCTTGAATTCACAAATCACGAAATCATGACCTCTGCCCAAATTAGACATTTAATGGACTGAGCCACCCAAGTGCCCAAAAGCCACCACAATCTTGCACCTAAAATATTTGCAACTTCATAATAAGGAGTCTTCCTACTTATAGTCTTGCCCTTTTTCAATTTTCTCCCCAATGCATACAATGACAATAAAGTGTAGTATAAAGAATACAGGTGTTAGATCCAGAAAGACTTGCCACAACTCTTCAAACATACTAATTAATATCTAAATCTATTTTTATCAGCTATAAAATAGGTGAAAACAAAACAAAACAGAAAACAAAAATCTTAGGTGATAGGAATGCTATAAGGAGAAGATATGATTTATAGAAAGTACCTAGTACAATGCTTTCCATCGAATAGTCACTCAAATACTAGATCCTATTACATACAAAACAAAATTCAAATTCTTCTCCAAAGATCTCTAGACTCTAGGACGAAAGTGCTAATTCACAAATACTTCTCAGCAGAAAATACTGCTCTGGTTACGTAGCAAACGTCTTATTTTCACCTTAAATTAATGTTTAATAGGTATTCAATTATCCAAAAGGAATTTGGAAAATATGTGAATTTTAATTCTCTTTCATTAAATCTATATGGAGTATACATGCAAGTAACAATAACATTAATTACTAAATTAAAAAAATGTTTGAAATTATTGACTTAAATAACTAAAACAATTCCTATAAAACTGTTAACAATATGCTTTATATTCATGAAATTTATGGTTTATGTAGTAATTCTGCTTAACACTTGCTTTTTCCTTTGTTTTTTCAGGGCTGAAGGGTAAGTTTTCTCAGCAAGTAAAACTTCACAAGCTGCATTATCTGATTCTGAGTGTGAAGTACTCTTTCGTTTTGAAGAAATGTTTTTGTCCACTAATGTCATCACTATTTCTCTATGGCAATTTTGATAGTCTTCTGAAGAGGGACCTAAAATTGCAGAGAGGTTTGAAAATTGTGATACCTTCTCTATTGCTACTGCTTTACTGGTATCCGGAAGAGTGGAAATCAATATGTTGATTTCCCAATTGTTGAACATAAGAATAGCTATATCATAAATACCACGTTCTTGCTGTTCTTTGATGTTTTTATTTTTAGTTAAAGTCAGGGAGGACAGTGGTATGTAAGTATAAAAATATTAAAAAATGATTTGACAGACAGATCTCANCATATCTCATGATTGAAGATATTTAGTTTTACCATTCTTCAAACTTTTAATAAATTTAATGATTTGAGGGGCAAACAAACATGGCAGAGTGGTAGGAAGGCCCTAGGCTTGCCTAATCCTTTGAACACAACTACGTACCTATCAAATCATGCTGAATACCCAAGAAGTCGACCTGAGGACTGATAGAATGAATCACACAACTAGAAGGAAACAATAGGCCACATTGAGGAAGGTACGAAACTTGGAAAAGTGGTTTGGGGGAGAAATGGATTGCAGGTGTTGCAGAGAGCACAGAGCTCTGTCTGTAAAGAAAGGCGCCAGAGAGAGGAACACATAGATATATGCACAAAAAGAATACTTTCCCAAAGCCAATGACTGGAAAAATGAGAGAGGCTGATTTTAATGTTTTTTTTTTTTAATAACCAGTGGGGCTCAAAGACTGGAGTTTTAAAGGGCCACATGCTTGATTGGGAGAGACCTGAGGGTGTTGCTCTCCTGGAGAGAAGACAGACAAGCAACCATGGGACAGGTGGCACAAATGGAGGATCAGCAAAGGCATACGAGGATAGACTCTTTGCTCTTCTTGGAGTGCATCTGTGAGAGGTGACATTGCCTCTCCAGAGACAAAAGAGCCAGTGGGTAACATTTCACTCCTTAGCCTCTCAGCATAGGTGCAGAGACACCCCCTCAGGGCAGCTAACCCAGACACTGGTTATTTAGCCTGCTTTGTCCAACATCACATAATCTTGCATTCTGGGCCATTGGCATTCTCAGTGTGGTGAGACCCTCTCCCAGAACAGCACAGTTCCCCACCACACCAGGTTCCTAAAGCTTGGAGTTATAAAACTCATCAGTCTTGGCTAGGATAGAGGCCAAAGTGCACTGCATTGTTCCTGGCAAGCAAGCAACCCAGAGACAGACAGTGTGAAAACAGTGATCTGAAAAAATGCTTAGGATGTGTGAGGGAAAATTATTTACTTTTCTGGATGTGCTTGCCTGAGAGCAGCAAAGATGGATTCCTCTCTCCTGGGACAAAGTTGCTGCTGGGGTCATTTGCTTTCCCAGATTCTCAGCATACACCAAGCTTAGTAAAAAGCACAGTTGCAACACTGGCTGCCTAACTTACAACAAATCCAGCCCCATTGTGCTCTGCTGGAACTGCTTTTTTTCAAGCAAGTGTGCCTGAAGAACAGTACAGAGGGCTACTTCCCTTACTGAAGATCAAAAGAAACCTTCAAATACATCAAGTTCCCAGATCATAGACTTCTGCAAGGTTTTAGTTCTAGTGGAAGTAGCATCTGGTGTTATTTAACAAAAGACCAAACCACGACTACTTAAAACTCTCAAGACTCTGGCCAAAGTACAAACACTGCCCCCTGCATGCAAGGAGAACCTCTGCAGACAAATAACCTGAGGAATAAAGCAGCCCAAACACAGCAACAGAGTGCATGCAGCACACACCAGAGGCACTCCCTGACACACCAGGCCTTGGACATTATAGGACCTCTTCTTCATAAAACCTTTACTCTCAAGAGCAAGAAACGTAACAGGCTTTTATAACACAGAGAAGAATCTAAAGGCCTAGACAAAAGGCCAAGATAAAGAAACCCATCCCAAAAGAAAGAACAAGAAAAGTCATAACCAGAGTTCTAATCAAAACAGATATCAGTAATATGCGTGGTGGTGAATTTAAAACAATAATCATAAGGATACTCCCTGAGCTTGAGAAAAGCATGGAAGACAGAAAGGACATCCTTACTCCAGACACAAAGGAGTTAAAAGCAATCTGCCATGAAGTACCTGGGTGACTCAGCTGAGAGTCCAACTCTTGATTTTGGCTCAGGTCATAATCCCAGGGTCGTGGGATTGAGTCCCACACTGAGCTCCTTGCTGAGCATGAAGCATGCCTGGAATTCTCTCTCTCATTACCTCTGCACCTTTCCACTTCTGTCTCTCTTTCACTCTTTCTCTCTCTCAAGATAACCAATCTATCAGAAATGAAAAATATAATAACTGAGATTCAAAAGCAGAGTGGATGTAATGAACAAAAGGATGGATGAAGCAGAGGAATGAATAAGTAGTATAGGAGATGAAATATGGAATATGATGAAGCTGAACAAAAGAAATAATTATGGATAATGAGAGTAGACTTAGAGAACTCAGTGACTACATCAAACGTAATAACATTCTTCCATAAGAAGAAGAAAGAGGAAAAGGTACAGAAAGGTTATTTGAGGAAATAATAGCTGAAAACTTCCCTAATCTGGGGAAGGAAACAGACATCTAAATTCAGGAGGCACAGAGAACTTCTATCAAAATAAATAAAAGCAGGGTAACACCAAGACATATTGCAGTTAAATTTGCAAAATACTGTAATGAATAAAAATATTCTAAAATAAGGAAAGCAATATAAGTCCTAACTTACATGGGAAAATCCGTAAGGTTAGCTGAAGACCTTTCCACAGAGACTTGGTAAGCCAGAAGTGTGCGGCATGATATATTCAACATGTAGAAAGTGCTGAATGGGAAAACTCTGCAGCCACGAATATTCTATCCGGCAAAGCTATCATTCATAATAAAAGGAGATAGTTTCCCAGACAAACAGAAACTGAATGATTTTGTGACAACTAAGCAAGCACTACAAGAAAAATATTAAAGGAGATTCTTTGAATGGAAAAAAAAATGTAAAAAGAGACAAAGACTAGAAAGGAACAGAGAAAATATATAGAAACAATGACATAGAAACAACAACAACAACAACAAAAAGTGGAACAGAGAGCTGGTTCTTTGGAAAGATTAATAAAGTTGATAAACCCTTAGCCAGACTTATAAAAAAGGCAAAGAAAGAACTTAAATAAATAAAATCAGAAATAAGAGAGGAGAAATAACAACCAACACCACAGAAATACAATAATAAGAATATTATGAGAAATTATATGCCAAGAAATGGCATATAACACTAAATGGTACAAATGGCACTAAACACATATCTGTCAATAATTACTCTGAATGTAAATAGAATAAATGCTCCAATCAAAAGAAACAATGTCAGAAAGGACAAAAGCAAGACCCATCTACATATTGCCCACAAGAGATTCATTTTAGATGTAAAGACACCTGGGCATTGTAAATGAGGGAATGGAGAAATATCTATCATTCAAATGGATTCAAAATAAATCCAGACCAGAGT
>NW_027527928.1:55526-58755 GCF_008692635.1 Crocuta crocuta | reverse complement strand
AGAGAGAGACAGCGTTAGCAGGGCAGGGTCAGAGAGAGAGGGAGTCACAGACTGAAACAGGCTCCAGGCTCTGAGCTGGCAGTCAGCACAGAGCCCGACGCGGGGCCCGAACCCACGAACCGCGAGATCATGACCTAAGCTAAAGTCAGACGCTCAACCGACTAAGCCACCCAGGGGCCCCGACTAGATTTTATTTTTAATGTATATTTATTTATTTTGTGTGTGAGACAGAAAACACAAGTGGGGGAGGGGCAGAGATAGGAGAAAGAGAATCCTGAGCAGAGCTCCAATGCAGAGCTCGATTTCACAAATTGTGTAATCATGACTTAAGCAAAGATCAAGAGTTGGATACTTAACTGATTGAGCCACTCAGGTGACCCAAAGACAAACTAGACTTTAAGTCAAAGACAGTAACAGGAGATGAAGAAGGGCAGTATATATATACACAGAGAGAGAGAGAGAGAGAGGACAATCCAAACAAAAAAGATTTAATAATTGTAAATATTTATTCTCCCAACTTGGAATATCCAATATATATATCCAATATATCCAAATATATATCCAAATATATACAACAATTAATAACAAACATAAAGGAATTCATTAATAATAATACAATAACCGTAGGGGACTTTAACACCCCACTTACATCAATGGATAGATCATCTAAGCAGAAAAGAAATAAGAAAACAATTGATTTAAATGACACCCTGGACCAGATGGACATAAAAGAAATATTCAGAACATTTCACCCCAAAGAAGTGGAACACACATTCATTTCAAGTGCACATAGAACATTCTCCAGAATAGATCACAAGTATGTCACAAATCAGGCTGCAACACCAACAAAAAGATTGAGATCATACCATGCATACTTTCTGACTACAACACTATAAAATTTGAAGTCAACCTCAAGAAAAAAATGTGGAAAACCACAAATATATGCAGGTTGAACAACATGTTATTAAACATTGACTGGGTCAACCAGGAAGTTAATGAAGAAACAATAACATGGAAACAAATGAAAATGAAAACACAATGATTCAAAAACGTTGCGATGCAGCAAAAGTGGTCCTAAGAGGGAAGCATATAGCAATATAGGCCTAAGTGAAAAAGCAAAAAAAATCTCAAATAAACAAACTAATTTAGAACTAAAGGAGCTAGAAGAAGAACGACAAATGAAACCTAAAGGCAGCAGAATAAGGGAAATAATAAAGACTAGAGCAGGAAAAAAAAAGATATAAAAACAAAACAACCCGTAGAACAGGGAGCTGGTTCTTTGAAAAGATTAATAAAATTGAAAAACCGTTAGCCAGATTTATAAAAAAGACAAGAGAAAGGTCCTAAGTAAGTAGAATCACAAATAAGAGAGGAGAAATAACAACCAATACTACAGAAATACAATTATAAGAAAATATTATATGAAATAATATGACAACAAATTACACAATCTGGAAGTAATAAATATATTCTTAAAAACATTTAATCTACCAAAACAAAACAAGAAAAAAATAGAAAATTAAACAGACTGATTACCAGCAAAGAAATTGAATAAGAAAATTTAAAAAAAAATCTCTCAATAAAAAATGTCCAGGGCCCTATGGCTTTACAGGCAAATTCAACTAAACATTGAAATAAGAGATAATACCTACTCTTCTCAAAGTATTCCAAAGCATAGAAATGGAANTTATCCCTGATGAACATGGATGCAAAAATTCTCAACAAAATAGTAGCAAATCAAATCCAACAGTACATTAATAGAATCATTCACCACAGTCGAAAGAGATTTATTCCTGGGCTGCAAGAGTGGTTAGTATTTGGAAATCAACCGGTGTGATATGCCACATTAAGAAAATAAAAGATAAGAACCGTATGATACTTTTCACAGATGCAGAAAAAGAATTTGACAAATTACAACATCCATTCTTTTTTTAAATTTTGTAATGTTTATTTTTATTTTTGAGAGAGAGAGAGACAGCACAAGGATGGGAAGGTCAGAGAGAGAGAGGGAGACACAGAATCCAAAGCAGGCTCCAGGCTGTGAGCTGTCAGCACAGAGCCTGATGTGGGGCTCAAACCCACGAACCATGAGATCATGACCTGAGCTGAAGTTGGATGCTTAACCGACAAGAGCCACCCAGGCACCCCAACATCCATTTTTGATAAAAGCCCTCAACAAAATAGGTTTATTGGAAGCATACCCCAATTTCATTAAGGCCATATATGAAAGACTCACAGTTAATATCATCCTCAATGGGGAAAAACGGAGCTTTTCCTCTCCAGTTACGAATAAGACAGGGATGTCCACTCTTACCTTTTATATTTTACATAATACTGGAAGTCCTAGTCTCAGCAATCAGACAACACAAGGAAATAAAAGGCATCTAAACTGGAAAAGAAGATATCAAACTTTCAGTAATTGTGGATGACATTATACTCCATATAGAAAACTCCAAAGACCCCACCTAAAAACTGATAGAACTGATACAGGAATTCAGCAAAGTCACAGGATATAAAATTAACATACAAAAATCAGTTGCATTTCTATATATCAAAAATTAAGTAGCATAAAGAGAAATCAAAGAATCAATCTATTTACAATTGCACCAAAGAAACATAGCAGTTAGGAATAAACTGAACCAAACAGGTGAAGATCTGTACTTTGAAAACTATAGAAATATCTTATGAAAAAATTGAAGATAACAGAAAGAAATGGAAAAACATTGCATGCTAATTGATTGGAAGAACAAATATTGTTAAAATGTCTATACTATCCAAAGAAATCTACACATTTAAGCCAAATCCCATAAAAATGCCAACAGGATTTTTCACAAAGCCGGAATAAATGATTCTAAAATTTGCATGGAAGCACAAAAGACCCCAAATATCCAATGCAAGCTTGAAAAAATAAAAGCATGGGGTGCCTGGGTGGCTCAGTCGGTTAAGCGTCTGACTTTGACTCAGCTCATGATCTTGCGGTTCGTGGGTTCGGGACCCGCGTCAGGCTCTGGGCTGACAGCTAGTTCAGAGCCTGGAGCCTCTATCAGATTCTGTGTCTCCCTGTGTCTCTGACCCTCCCCTGCTCTCTCTCTCTCTCTCTCGCTCTCTCTTTTTCAGAAATAAAAGCATTAAAAATTTTTAAGAAAAAGTAAAGCAAATCTTCAGGCGTCACAATTTCAGACTTCAGGTTATATTACATAGCTGTTGTGACAACACAGTATATCACACT
>NW_027527928.1:44713-55292 GCF_008692635.1 Crocuta crocuta | reverse complement strand
TCACACGCCCAAAAACAGACACATAGATCAATGGAAAAGAATAGAAAACCCAGAAACAGACCCAAAACTCAATGGGCAATTAAACTTCAATAATTTAGGAAAGAATATTCAATGGAAAAAAATAGTCTCTTCAAGAAATGGTGTTGGGAAAACTGGACAGAAACATACAGAAGAATGAAGCTGGACCACTTTCTTACACCATAAACAAAAATAAATTCAAAGTTGATAAATGACCAAAATGTGAGACAGGAAACCCATCAAAATCCTAGAAGAGAACACAGGCAGTAACCTCTTTGACGTTGGGTGTAGCAACATTTTGGTAGACATCTCTGGAGAGAAGGGAATCAAAACCACAAATGAACTAATGGGACTTCACGAACATAAGAAGTTTCTGCACAGTGAAGGAAACAATCAACAAAACTAAAAGGCAACCTACAGAATGGGAGATGTAAGTGACATCTAATAAAATGCTGATATCCAAATCTATCAGGAACTTACTGAACTCAACATCCAAAAAACAAATAATTCAGTTAAAAAATGGGTAGCAGACATGAACAGGCATTTTTCCAAAGAAGACATACAGATCATTAACAGACACTTGAAAAGATTCTCAGCATCACTCATCATCAGGGAAATACAAATAAAAACTACAATGTACTATCACCTCACAGCTGTCTGAATGGCTAAAATTAACAACATGGGAAACAACAGATTTTGTTAGGATGCATAAAAAGGGGAACTCTCTTACACTGTTGGAGGGAATGTGACCTGGTTCAGCCACTCTGAAAAACAGTATGGAAGTTCCTCAAAATGTTAAGTATAGAAGTACCCTATGATTCAGCAATTGCACTACTAGGTGTTTACCCAAAGAATACATAAATACTGATTCAAAGAGACATGTGTACCCAGATGGTTATAGCAGGACTATCAACTATAGCCAAATAATGGAAATAGCTCAAAAGTCAATAAACTAATGAATGGATAAAGAAGAAGTAGTATATATACAATGGAATATTAGCCATAAAAAATTAAATCTTACCCTTTGCAATGATATGGATGGAGATAATTATGCTAAGTAAAATATGTTTGTCAGAGAAAGACAAATACCATATGATTTTTCTCTATGTGCAATTTAAGAAACAAAACTGATAATCATGGGGTGAGGGAGTGAGAACCAACCAGATAGCTGTTAACTATAGAGAACAAACTGAGGGTTACTATAGGAAAGAAGGGTGGGGTGATGGGTGAAATAGGTGACTGGTATTAAGGGCACTTGCTGTGATGAAAACTGGCTGTTGTATGTAAGCGATGAATCACTAAATTCTACAACTGAAACTAGTATTACACTGTATGTTAACTAACTGGAATTTAATACAAACTTGGAAAAAGGAAAAATACTGTTTTGAAATTTGAGATGGCTAAATTCGCTCATGGATTTTTAATAATTTCTGGAACTTACAATTACAAGTGGTTTAGTAGTAGCTCTTTTGAAATTTTACCAAAACTTGACATTTAGTTTTTTATCCGTTGAATATTTTGATTGGAGTTTTCTTACAATAAAAATGATATCTAAAGCTATTTAAAATGATAAACCATGGTCATCAATTTAAATACATTTTTTATTTATTTTTATTTTTATTTTAGAGAGAGAGAAAGAGAACATGAGAGGGGGAGGGGGCAGAGAAAGAGAGAGTAGGCTCAGGGTGGAACCTGGTGTGCGGCTCGAACCCACGACCTGAGATCATTACCTGAGTGGAAATCAAGAGTCATATGCCTACCTGATTAGCCATCCAGGTGGCCCTAAATACATTTTTTAACAAATTTTTATTGAATGCCTTTATATTGAGAAGGAAAATAATCTGTTCTGAAGGTGATTTTTTGGGTAGGTAGGGATGAGGTAGTATGAAGTACAGTTGATATTTGCTCAGTTTAACAATGATTTAATTTTGGATGTATGAAATGGAAGCCACTAAAGGAAGATGAAATAGTGAGAGACACTTTTTGTTTTTGTTCTGTTATTAAGGGTAATAAGTCTGAAACAAGATGTCTAAGTTTCCAGTAACTCTATTATTGCAATAGTATAATAATTAAGACTTACAATTAAAGGTTTTTCTGAGGCACCCGGGTGGCTCAGTCAGTTAAACATCCAACTTTTTTTCAGCTTAGAACATGACCTCACTGTTTGTGAGTTTGAGCCCCACGTGCGGCTCCACACTGACAGTGTGCCTAAGATTCTGTCTCTCTCTCCCTCTCTACCACTCCCCCTCCCCATTCACGCTCTCTCTCAAAATAAACTTAAAAATCAAGTTTTTTGAGAATCTGCTAGCTTCTAGATGCTTTACTAAAAATTAAAGTGAATATTAGCAATTAAAGTAATTTTTCTGTTATTATGACATCATAGAATTAAGTTATGTAATTTGGCAAATATGACTTTACTGTCTGCTTCCCACTAAAAAACACATAAGAAAACCAATACACCTGCTTCCCAAAGAGGAAAATTGACTTTCAAAAGTTGACTTGCTCATTTTCAGAATTAGCTGTTTTTTGTTATTTGTCAGATTTTACAAATACACTTTGACTTTCTGTTACAAACATAATTATTATGTTTTTAAAAAATATTTTCCATGGAGTGCTGATTCATAAATGCACATGTATCCCAATGTTCGTAACAACATTTTCAANTTTTTTTATTTTATTTTTTTTGTTTATAATATAATTTATTGTCAAATTGGTTTACATGCAACACCCAGTGCTCATTCCAACAAGTGCCCTCCGCAGTGCCCATCACCATTTTACCTCCCAACCCACCCCTCCGTTCACCCTCAATNGAAACTTCACCTTGTTTTTTTTTTCCCAGTTGTTTTCTTGTGATTGATTTCTAGTTTTCATAGTTTTGATTGGAAAAGATGCATGAAATTATTTTAATCTTTATAATTTATTGAGGTTTGTTTTGTGGTCTAACATGTAATCTGTTCTGGAGAATTTTCCAAGTAAACATGAAAAGAATGTATATTCTTTTCTTTGGGGATGGAATGTTCTGTATATATGGGTGATATCCATCTGGTCTAATGTATCATTTAAACATACTGTTTCCTTAATTGTTTTTTTGCCTGGACAATCTATCCACTGATGTATTTGGACGTTAAAGTTCCCTACTATTATTGTATTTCCATCAGTTTCTCTCTTTATGTCTGTTAATATTTGCTGTATGTATTTAGGTGCTCCAGTTATAGGTGCATAGAGTTTACAATACGTCCTTTTTTGGATTTATTCCTTTATTATTAAGTAATGCCCCTCTTTATCTCTTCTTATAGTCTTTGCTTTATTTTTTAATTTTTAGTTTTAAGTTTTTATTTAAATTCTAGTTAGCTACCATATAGTACAATATTAGTTTCAGGAGTGGAATTTAATGTTTCATTACTTACATATAAAACCAAATGCTTGAGGTGACTGGATGGCTCAGTCAGTTAAGCGTCCTACTCTGGCTCAGGTCATGATCTCATGGTTTATGTGTTTGAACCCCATATCGGGCTCTGTGCTGATGGTTCAGAGCCTGGAGCCTGGTTCTGACTCTGTCTCTTCCTCTCTTTATGCCCCTCCCCCACTTTCACTCTATCTTTCTGTCTCTGTCTTTCTCAAAAATAAATATTTAAAAAATGAAAAAAAATGCTTATCACAAGTGCCCTCCTTAATACACATCATTCATTTGACCCATCCCCCTGCCCACCTTCTCTCCAGCAACACCCAGTTTGTTCTCTCTGGTTAAGAGTCTGTTTTATGGTTCACTTTTCTCTCCTCCATGTTCATCTGTTTTGTTTCTTAAATTCCACATATGAATGAAATCATATGGTATCTGTCTTTCTTTGACTTATTTCACTTAGCATAATACACTCTAGCTCAATCCATGTAATCGAATAATTACAATCGCAAGATTTCATTTGTTTCATGGCTGAGTAATATCTCATTGTATATACAATGGGATGTTTCCTCATTGATTAATATTTTTTCTGTTTCCTCATTGATTTGTATTTTTCTCTATTTCTTTCTTCTCTTGCTCTCCTTTTTTTGTGAACTAGAGATGAGTTTTGTAGTATAGTTTGCTTCATTTTCTTTATTTTGTGTGTCTCTATTACAGTTTTTCTGTTTGTGGTTCCCATGAGGTTCACATAAAATAACCTAAGTTTATTGCTTGTTGCATTCTATATTAAGTTCATGGCAATTTAAATTCAAACATATTCTTAAAAAACAAAACCTTTTTTTACTCTCTCCTCTACATTTTATGTATGTGCTATAATGTTTTTCATCTTTTTATTCATAATTTCATTACTTCTGATTATGGCCTTTTCTTTTCCACTTAAATAAATGCCTTTAACATTTATTGTAATGTTTAGTGGTGATTCACTCTTGTAACTTTTGTTAGCCTGGGGAACTCTATCTCTCTTCAATTCTGAATGATAACCTTGCTGGGTAGAATATTCTTGATTGTAGGTTTTTTCCTTTCAGCACTTTGAATGTATCATGCCACTTCCTTCTAGCCTGAAAAGTTTCTGGTGAAAAATTAGTTGATATACTTATGTCCATTTCCCATATATATAACATTTTACTTCCTTCTTGTTGCTTTTCTTATTCTTTCTTATTCTTCTTTCTTATTTTTAATGTTTGACATTTTAATTATTATGTGCAATTTAATTATTTATGTGCAATGGTGTGGACCTCCTTGTATTCATCTTGTTTGGAACTCCCTGTGATTCCTGAACCTGAATGTCTATTTCATTCCCTAGGTTAGTGGAGTTTTCAGCTATTATTTCTTCAAACAAGTTTTGCAATTTTTTCTCACTCTTCTTCTCCTGTGACCCTTATTTTGTGAATGTTTGATCACTTGATGTGGTGCAAGAGATCCTTTAACCTATTCTCATTTTTTAAACTCTTTTCTCTTTTTGCTATTCAGCTTTGGTATTTTCCATTACCCTATCTTCCAGATCAGTGATATGTTCTTCTGCATCTGCTAATCTACTGTTGATTCCCTGTAAAGTACTTTTCTATTTTAATTGTAATCTTCTACTTTGAGAAGTTACTTTTTAATATTTTCTCTTTGTTAAAGGTCTCACTGAGTTCTTTCACTCTTTTCTCCAGTCTAGTAAACATATTAACAATTATTACTTTAAATTCTTTATCAGGCATGTTGCTTATCTGTTTCATTTAGTTCTTTTCTAAGATTTTGTCTTGCTTTTTTGGAGTATATTCCTCTGTCTCCCTATTTTTCTTGACTTTCTCTATGTTTGTTTCTATGAATCATGTGAGGATCCTAAGACTTTCTGAATACCATGGCAGGACATCTAAAGTTGAAGTAGGTGCAGATTGGTGCCGTCCTGGGTCTCCACACAGTGTGTGCTCTGGCAGGACAGCTGAAGCTAAAGTGGGTGCAAGCTGGGGTGTTCCAAGACTTCACATGCAAAGGGTTGATTGGTAAGTAACTGAAGTTGAAGTTGGTGCAAGGAATAGCATCTTGTGGCTCTCCACACAGTAGGTACCCTATCAAGAGAGCTAAAGATAAAATGGATTCAAGCCAGAGTGTCCTAGGGTTGTATGTCCTTAGGGCACCCTGGCAGGATAGCTGGGTGAAAGCACAGGTGTCCCAAGGCACTCTGTGCATCAAGTGTCCTGGTAGGGTGGATGGAGCTTAGTTGGTGCGTGGTATTTGAGTTCCCTGGGCTCTCTGCATAGAGGATGCCCTAGAAGGATAGCTGAAACTAAATTGGGTGCAAGTTGGGAGAATCCAGGGATTTATGCACAGAGGGCACCTTGGTAGAATAGCTGAAGCTGAAGTGAATGTAAACCAAGGTTTTTTCAGGACTCTCCACACAAAGGGTGCCCTGGAGTGGTGACTGGAGCTGAGGCAGGGTACAGACTGAGAGGTCCTGGTGCATTCTACACAAGGGAGGCACCCTGGCAGGATAGTTAAAGCTAAAGTGGGAGTCAGCTAATGTAGTCCCTGGGTTCTCCACAGAAAGAAATGTGCCCTGGAAGGACAGCTGAAGCTGACATATTTGCAAGCCAGATTATCCCTGGAATCTCGACACTGAGAATAATCTGTTGAGGCAGTTTAAGTTGAATTGGGAGTAAGTCATGGTGCCCAGTGTTGGGAGTGCCCTGGCCATGTGACTGGAGCCAAGGCTGGTGTGGACAAGGGTATTTCATGGCACTCAGTGCAGAGGGCTCTCTATTGAGGTGGCTGTAAGTAATTCAGGAACAGGATGGTGTTTCTTAGGGTGTTCCATGCAGGGGGCACCCTGTAGGGTTGCTGGATTGGAAGGAGAAATCAGTTAGGAGGCTCTAGGATCCTGTGTGCTTGGGGTGTCCCAGCAAGCCATTTGAAGGTGAGGTGGTGTTGGCCTGGAGTGTTCCAAGGTGCTTTGCACCTGTGTCACCTTGGAGCAAAGGTTGGAGTTATAAAGAGCATTAAGCTAGGGTATCTTGTAGTGTACCGTCCTGTGGATACCATGGTAGGATGACTGGGGTTGGTGTGGGTCAGGAGCCAGGGGCTCAGGCGCAGAAGGCCAGTTAGGGTTCCTGGACAGCGCACTGGTCTGTGCTTCCAAGGTGGAGTGAAAACATGAACCATGTCTATCAGGACCTCCCATCCAGAGAGCTCAGAATCTCCCCCGACAATCATTTGGAAGCTTTCTAGTTATTTTATGTGCTAATTACTCTTTTAAATCATGGCTTTTCTTGTGTGCCCTAGTACAATCAGGGCTAGGTGTGGACTAGGGCAGCTGAGGCTTGATGATGTAGTACACTGGCTATGGCATCCAGAATCCGCTCCTGTCTGCCCATTACAGGTATATGTGTGGAGGCTGCATAAACCATGTCACTGTCCAGCCCCTCTGCCTAAGAGAGAGTTGCCACAGTTCTTCTGCCATTTGATGCAGTTCTAGGGCTGGGTCTTTTATTAGTTAGTTGCTTTTAAACCATGACATTTTTTTCTGTGTCCAAAGGACAGAGGAATCTGTTCCTCGTCCCTCAGTACTATTCCTCCCCATTGCATTTTTTGTATTGGTGGTGTGTGTTTCCTTTATTATATCTCTGTCTCTCTTGCTTTTCTCTCTTGTGGTTCTTTCTAACTTTTTTTGTGCAGAAGCTCTTTAGTCAGGATTCAGTTCTTCTTCAGGGGGATTTGCTCTCCTTATAAGTGTAATTTGGTATTTTCTGTGGAAGAGGTGAGTTCAGTGTCTTCCTACACAACCATCTTGGACCAAAACTCTCCTTGTAGTTTTGATTTGTATTTCTCAAATAAATGATGATGTCGAACATATCTTGTGCTTATTGGCATATGTATATATTTTTTTTAGAAATATCTATTCATTTCTTCCATTCATTTAAAATTTTTGGTTATTTATACTGATTATTTAGTTGCTATTAGCTTTTTAACTTTATACATTATTGTCAATGTAGTTTCCATATAACACCCAGTACTCATCCCAAAAAGTGCCCTCCTCCATGCCCTTCACTCCACTTCCCTTCCCCCCCACCACCATCAGTCCTCAGTTTGTTCTCAGCATTCAAAAGCCTCTCATGGTTTGCCGCCCTCCCTCTACCCGACCATTTCCCATCTTCTTCTCCCCCACGGTCCTCTGTTAAGTTCTTCCTATACGTGCAAACATATGGTAGCTGTCCTTCTCTGCCTGACTTATTTCGCTCAGCATAACACCCTCAAGGTCCATCCATGTTGCTACACATGGCCAGATTTCATTCTTTCTCATTGTCATGTAGTATTCCATCGTATAGATAAATCACATCTTCTTGATCCATTCTTCTGTTGATGGACACTTAGGCTCTTTCCATGTTTCGGCTATTGTTGAGAGTGCTACTATGAACATTGGGGTACATGTGCCCCTTGCATCAGCACTCNGATATGTCATTTGCAACTATCGTTTCCCATTCCGTCAGTTGCCTATTAGTTATATGGATTGCTTCCTTTGCCATGCAGAAGCCTTTAATCTTGATGAGGTCCCAATAGTTCATTTTTGGTCTTCATTCCCTTGTTTAAGGGGATGTGTCAAGCAAGAAATTAGTGTGGTTGAGGTCAAGGTGGTTGTTTCCTGCTTTCTCCTGTAGGGTTTTGATAGCTTCCTGTCTCATCTTCAGGTCCTTTATCCATTTTGAGGGTTTTTTGTGTGTATGGTGTGAGAAATTGATCTAGTTTCATTCTTCTACATGTTTCAGTCCAGTTCTCTCAGCACCATCTGTTAAAGAGGCTGTCTTTTTTCCATTGGATACTCTTTCCTGCTTTTTCAAAGATTAGTTGGCTATACACTTTTGGGTCCAATGTTGAGTTCTCAATTCTATTCCATTGGTCTATGTGTCAGTTTTTGTGCCAATACCATACTGTCTTGATGATGACAGCTTTGTAGTAGAGGCTAAAGACCGGGATGGTGATGCCTTCCATTTTGGTTTTCTTCTTCAATATTATGTTGGCTATTTGGGTCTTTTGTGGTTCCATACACATTTTAGGAGAGTTTGTTCTAGTTCTGAGAATGCTGGTATAATTTGATTGGGGTTGCATTGAATATGTAGATTGCTTTGGGTAGTAATGACATTTTAACTATATTTATTCTTCCAATCCATGAGCATGAAATGTTTTTCCATTTCTTTGTGTCTCCTTCAATTTCCTTCATAAGTTTTCGATAGTTTTCATCATACAGATCTCTTAAATCTTTGGTTTGGTTTATTCCTAGGTATTTTATGTGTTTTTGTGCAATTGTGAATGAGATCAGTTTCTTGATTTCCCTTTCTGTTGCTTCATTGTTGGTGTATAAAAATGCAACCGATTTCTGTACAATGATTTTGTACCCTGCAACTTTGCTGAATTCATGGGTCAGTTCTAGTAGGCTTCTGGTGGAGTCTGTCAGGTTTTCAATGTAGAGAATCATGTCGTCTGCAAAAAGTAAACGTTTGACTTCTTTTTTGCCAATTCAGATGCCTTTGATTTCCTTTTGTTTTCTGATGGCTGATGGTAGGACTTCTAGCACTATGTTAAACAACAGTGGTGAGAGTGGACATCCCTGTCGTGTTCCTGATTTCAGGAGGAAAGCTCTCAGCTTTTCAACATTGAAGAAGATGTTAGCTGAAGACTTCTCATAGATGGCTTTTATGATGTGTAAGGAAGTTCCTTCAATCCCAACTTTCTCGAGGGTCTTTATTAAGACAGGGTGCTGTATTTTGTCAAATGCTTTTCTGCATCTATTGACAGGATCACATGGTTTTTATCTTTTCTTTTGTTGATGTGATGTATCACATTATTGACTTGCGAATATCGAACCAGCTGTGTAATCCAGAAGTAAATCCCATGTCATGTTGGTAGATAATTCTTTTTATGTGCTGTTGAATTCGGNTTTTTTATCCATTCTGCTACCCTATGTCTTTTTATTGTGGCATTTAGTCTGTTTACATTCAGTGTTATTTTTGAACAATATGGGTTTAGAGTCATCGTGTCCTTTGTGGGATTTATGCTTGTGGTGGTGTCTCTAATGTCTTGTGTTCCTTGCAACATTTCCCTCAAAGAGTCCGCCTCAAGATTTCTTGAAGGGCTGGTTTAGTGGTGACGAATTCTTTCATTGTACTTTATTTGGAAAGACTTTTATCTCTCTTTCTATTCTGAATGACAGGCTTGCTGGATAGAGGTTTCTTGCCTGCATATTTTTTTCTGTTCATTACATTGAAGATTTCCTGGCATTCCTTTCTGACCTGCCAAGTTTCAGTAGTTAGGTCTGTCACCACTCTGATAAGTTTCCCTTTGTATGTTCGAGCCCANTGATCTGAAAGTGTGCATGGTATGATCTCAATTCTTTTATATTTCTCAGGGCTGATTTGTGAACCGTTATGTGATCTGTCTTGCAGAATGTGTCATGTGCACTTGAGAGGAACGTGATAGGTTTCCCTTTGTATATTAGCGCCCTTTTATCCATATCTGCTTTCATAATTCTCTTTTGTCCTTATATTTTACCAGTTTCACTATGATGTGTTGTGCAGAAGATCGATTCAAGTTACGTCTGAGGGGCATTCTCTGTGCCTCTTGCATTTCAATGTCCATTTCGTTCCACAGGTTGGGGAATTTCTTTACTCTAAACTCAAAATTGATAAAGGACCTGAACGTGAGACAGGAAGCCATCAAAACCCTAGAGGAGAAAGCAGGAAACAACCTCCTTGACCTCCACCACAGCAACTTCTTACTTGACACATCCCAAAAAGCAAGGGAATCAAGAGCAAAAATAACCTATTGGGACCTCATTAAGATTAAATGTTTCTGCACGATTAAGGCAACAATCCAAAAAACTAATAANGAGGGAGGGAGGCAAACCATGAGAGAGTCTTGAATGCTGAGAACAAACTGAGGACTGACGGGAATGGGGAGAAGTGGGGGAGATGGGCATGGAGGAGGGCACTTGCGAGGATGAGCACTGGGTGTTGTTGGAAACCAACTTGACACTAAACTATTTATTTAAAAAATTAAAAAGAAGTGGCATTATAAGAGACAAAACTTATATTTCAACAGTTATTAATTCAGTTGTTTTTATAACCT
>NW_027527928.1:32419-44696 GCF_008692635.1 Crocuta crocuta | reverse complement strand
TTATAACCTCTATAATTTACCAAATAGTATACTTTGTTCTCAATGGTTCTCAGCAATTGAGGATGTGGCAACACCTGTAAGTGTCCAAGGGTGAGAATTTCTTTTGGCAACTAGATTCAGAATGACTGGAAACCAGAACCTCAGGCAGCAACTTTTAAGATACAAAAATAAACTTCTTTAGGTTGAGACTGGGAGATGGGCATTTCTCTCTGGTCTCTCTCTGATGCTTAGGGTGATTACCATTTAGGCAATGTTTAGTTGTTTGACAAAATTTTGTAAACCCATGAACTCAAGCTTTATTGTTCATCGGAGCCAGACTATCAAAAGATGTTTTCTCTGAGTCACAGTCGCAAATTCTACGATGCCAAACATGTGCACAAGTTTTTTATCTTGTAAACACCAGTAACCTGGGGTGGGGCCAATGTAGAGTACAAAGATGGCATCTATCAGTCTTCCTTGTCCTAGGAAAGATTGAAATAAACNNGAAACTCTAAAGATAATCTAATAGGTTTCTTTAGTAGAAAAACAGAATTTCTTTCTACTGTTTCTTTCCTGTGCCCTGGGGGTAGTTGAATAAGAAGTTTTTTTCCTGTTGCTTCTATGGGACCTGAAAAAAAAATTTTTTTTTTTTTTTTTGAAAACTTAATTCTTGCTAGCCACCAGAGCCAGTTGATCAAAGTATGTCCCTTGGGTTTCACTCACAAAAACCAGGGTGCCAGATGTGTTCACAAGCTCCTTAACAGGAGATAATGGTGACCTAGAGTAAGGTGGAGGGAGAACATTAAAACGATGTCTTCTCTTTTAGGTTACTGGAGAGTCTTACAGTCAGCCCTTAGACATGTGTTTAATTAGAGGCTTTACTCTCAGGCATCAGCTATGAAAGTAAGGTAACAGGCCTATTTTATGGTAGGACCAGACATTTCTATCTGCTGCCTCTGAACTGTGCCCTGAACTAGTAGTCAATTTAACATTCATTCTTCATTTGTTATGGGGCTACAAGCCACTTGAACATAAGCCACCCTGGCCACTGGAACCAGACTATTAGCAAGTATCCCCTGGGTAGCAGCTATACAAAATGAGGTCACAGGTTTTTGCACAAGATTCTAATTGGAACATAATTTTGACTTGGAGAAAGACAGAGGACAAACGCTAAGGTGCCACATGCCAAACTCCATGGTCATTTCAGACTATTTCAGGCAGCCTTTAGATATGTGTTAAATTAGATATTTAACCCTTAGGCTGAAGTTTTTAAGATAAGTTAGTCGTCTTCTTTTACAGAAAGACTTAGCACATGGTTGCCTTTATATTGTACACTGTAGAGTATCAGAGGTGAGTCTAAAAGCCCTTTAAAAACTGTTCTCATAGAGAGGAAGATGGTTGCAGAGTAGGAGGGCTGGAGGTTCACTTTGTCTCAGAAACACAACTAGATAACTATCAAATCATCTTAAATACCAAAAAATTGACCTGAAGACTGACAAAAAAGACTCTACAATTAAAAATAGAGAAGGGGTCACATCAAAGAAATTTGGAAGCTTGGAAGCAAGGAATGTAGATTATGGGTGAACAGATCATGAGTATTGTAGGGAGCAGGGAGCCCTGGATGTAGAGAAGGGCAAGAGAGAGGTGCCCACAGGGGAATGCACAAGGAGAACATTTCCACAAAGCTATTACTGACTTGGAAAGCTGGATTTCATGCATTCTTGCAACCTACACTCCTTAAAGCCTGGAGCTTTAATAGTAGGCTTGGCTGAGGTAGAGGGCACTCTATTACTCTTGGGGAGAAGACAGGCAAACAACCCCAGGGCATACAGCCTAGAAAAATCAATCTGAACAGTGCCTGGGGCACACAGTAGGGGCATTAACTGCTCTTCTTAGAGTGTGTTCTTGAGATATAGTTTTAACAGAAACACATCTACTTTTCTCCCCTGGCCCTCACCATGAACAGAGACACCTGTGAAAAGCAGATCAATGCCCACAGTTGCTGTCTAACTTGATTACACAAAGTCAACCCTGCTGTGCTCCAGTGGAATTGTCCTTGTCAGTCAAGCTTGCCTCAGTCCCAGCACAGCAGGCTTCTCTCCAGAAGATCAGCACGAACACCTGCCCACACTATGCCTCCCAACCAGAGTCTTGCAAGGCCTTAGTTCCGGTGGAAGTAATGACGGGTCTTATTTCACAAGCAGACCAGAGCACACTTAGGTAAAACTCACCACATTCATGCCAGTGACCAAACACTGCCCACAGCAAAAGAGGAGAGACTCTGGAGATGATGGACCTAAAAGACAGACCAGGCAAAAGTCAATAGCAGGGTGCACACAGCACACAACAGAGCCATTCCCTGAAGGCCAGGCTCTGGGAACTACATGACCTCTTCTTCATAAGGCCATTACTTTCAGGAGCAAGAGGCATAACTGGCTTTTGTAACACAGAAAAAGAATCAGAGACTTAGACAAAATGTGAAAACAAAGGAATTTATCCCCAATGGTAAAAATAAGATATGACCACAGTCAGAGATCTAAGTGAAACAGATATAAGTAGCATGCCTGATGGAGAATTTAAACCCACAATCATAAGGATACACACTGGGTTTGAGAAAAGAATAGAAGACATCAGTGAGACCCTTACCACAGAGATAAAAGAGGTAAAAAGGAATCAATCAGACAGGAAGACTGCAATAAATGAGATTGGAGAGAGGCTTGATGCAATGAACAATAAGTTGGAAAAAGCAGAAGAATGAATTAGTGACTTAGAAGACAAACTAATGAAAAGCAATGAAGCTCAACAAAAGTGAGAAAGAATAATTATGGACTAGGAGAAGAGACCTAGAAAATTCTGAGACTCTACAATGTAATAACATTTGTATTATAGGAGACCCATAAGAAGAAGAGGCAGGAGAGGGGACAGAAAATTTAGTTGAAGAAATAATAACTTAATCTTTCTTTAATCTGAGGAAGGAAACAGACATGTAGATCCATGAGGAACAAATAACTCCCATGAAAATCAACAAAAGCAGGCCAACAGCAAGAGATATTGTAATTAAACTTGCAACATATAGTGATAAAGAAGAAAAAGCCCTTAAAAACAGCCAGACAAAATAAATCCTTAAGTTACAAAAGAAAACCCATACGATTAATTAGAGATTACTTAACAGAAATGTAGCAAGCTATAAGGGAGTGTCATGGTATTTTCAAAATGCTGAATGGGAAAAATCTGCCATGAATACTCTATCTATCCAGCAAAGCTATCACTCAGAATAAAATGAGGGATAGTTTGCAGGAAAAAAAATAAGGAGTTTGTGATCTGTAAACCAGTCTTGCAAGAAATATGAGAAAGAATCTCCTTGAGTGGAAAGGAGAGAACACAAGTGACAAGAACACAAGTGACAAAAACAAAAAAAGATCAGAGAAAAATCAGCAGAAACAACAACAAAAGTTCTAAAATGACCAAAAGGCATATCTATCGATAATTATTTTGAATATAAAAGGAATAAATAATTTAAAAAAACATGGAATATCAGAATTGATTTAAAAATGACCCATTTATACACTGCCTACCAGGGAAATATTTTAGACCTAAAGACATCTGTAGATTGCAAGGGAGAGGTTGGAGAAACATTTATCATGCAAATGCATGTCAAAAGAAAACCAGCGTGGCATTTTTTATATTGGACAAACTAGACTTTAAAACAAGGACTGTAAGAAGGAACAAAGAGGGGGACAATATAACAAGAAGATCTAAGAATTGTAAATATGTATAAAACCAACAAGGGAAAGTCCAAATATATAAAACAATAAGAAATGTAAAGGAATTCATTAATTATAATACAATAACAGTACGGGTCTTTCAAGCCCCACTCACCTCAATTGACAGATGACCTAAACAGAAAATCAGCAAGAAAACAATAACCTTGAATGACACAGTGGACCAGAGGGACTTAACAGATATATTCAGAACTTTTATCTCAAAACACCAGAATACACATAATTTTCAAGTGTACATATAACATGCTCCAGATTAGATCACATACTAGGTCTCAAAGCAGGCGTCAGCAAATACAAAAAGATTGAATCGTACATGTGTACTTTTTCTAAACACAACGTTTTGAAAATAGAAGTTAACCACAAGAAAAAAAAATATCTGGAAAGATCACAAATACATGGAGGTTTAGCACCATGCTACTAAATGATGAATGGGTCAACCAGGAAATCAAGAAAGAAATAAAAATACATAGCAACAAATGAAGATGAAAACATAACAGTGAAAAATGTTAGGATGAAGAAAAAGCTGTTTAAAGAGGGAAATATATAGCAATACATCAAGAAGCAAAAAAAAAAAAAAATCAAAAGAAAAGACAACTTAACCTTATATCTAAAGGAAATAGAAAATAACAACAAATTAAGTCTAAAATCAGCAGAAGGAAGGAAATAGTAAAGAGTAGAGCAGAAATAAATGATATAGAAACTAAAATAACAATAGAACACATCAATAAAAGCAGGAGATGCTTCTGGTTTATAAAGGTAATAAAATTGATAAACACCTAGCCAGACTGGTCAAAAGGAAAAGGAAAAGAACCCAAATAAATAATTCGCAAATAAGAGAGAAGAATTAAAGGGGCGCCTGGGTGGCTTAGTCGGTTAAGCGTCCGACTTTCGCTTAGGTCATGATCTCACGGTTCGTGGGTTCGAGCCCCGCGTCGGGCTCTGTGCTGACTGCCAGCTCGGAGCCTGGAGCCTGTTTCAGTCTGTGACTCCCTCTCTCTCTGACCCTCCCCAGCTCACGCTGTCTCTCTCTCTCTCCCCTAGAAATAAATAAAACATTAAAAAAAAAAAAATTTAAAAAAAAAAGAGAGAAGAATTAAAAAACAGCACTACAGAAATACAAACAATTTTAGAGAATATTATGAAAAACTGTATGTCAAATTTAAAAGCCTGGAAGAAATGGATAAATTACTAGAAACATCTAAACTAATGAAACTGGAACAGGAAGAAATAGAAAACTTTAACAGACCGGTAACCAGCCAAGAAATTGAATCAGTAATCTAAAAACTTCCAACAAACAAATGTCCAGGGCCAGATGGCTTCACAGAGGAATTATATCAACATTTAAAGAAGAATTAACACCTACTCTTCTTAAACTATTCCAAAATTAGAAAAGGAAGAAAACTTCCAAATTCAGCCTATAAGGCCAACATTACCCTGATACCAAAACCAGATAAAGCAACCACTAAAAGAGAGAACTACAGGGCAATATTCCTGAGGACCACAGATGCAAAATTCACAGTAAAATGCTGACAAACAAAATCCAACAATATATTATACAAATAATTTACCACAATCAAGTGGAATTTATTACTGTTTTGCAAGGGGGATTCAATATTTGCAAATCAACCAGACACACCACATTAATAATAAATAATCCTCTAGGATTTTGATGCTTTCCTGTAACATCCATATGACTAACAGACACATGAAAAGACGCTCAATATCTCTCATCATCAGGGAAAAAAAATCAAAACCATAATGAAATACCACCTCACACCTGTCAAAATGGCTAACATTAACAATTCAGGAAACAACTAATATTGGCAAGGATGCAGAGAAAGGCAACATTTTAGCACTGTTGGTTGGTGGGAATGCAAACTGGTGCAGCCACTCTAGAAAACAGTATGGAGGTTCTTCATAAAATTAAAAATAGAATTACCCGAAGACCCAGAAATTGACCTACTAGGTACTTATTTATCCAAAGGATAATAATCAGGATACGAAAATGCTGATTTGAAAGGGCACATGCAACCCAATATTTATAGCAGTGCTAATGACAATAGCCAAATTATGGAAAGAGCCCAAATGTCCATTGACTGGTGAATGGATAATGAAGACNTAGCTCTATCAACAATAGCCATATATTGGAAAGAATCCAAATGTCATCAACTGATAAACAGATAAAGAAGATGTGGTGTGTGTGTGTGTGTGTGTGTGTGTAATGGAATACTACTTGGTGGTGAAAAATAATAAAATCTTGCTATTTGCAACAATGTGGATGGAATTAGAATGCTAACCAGAATATTTCAGGCATAGAAGGACAAATATCATATGATTTCATTCATGTGTGTAATTTAAGAAACACAACAGATAAACATAGGGGAAGAGAAAGAACAATAAGATAAAAGCAGAGAGGGAGACCTTAAGTTTGATAAGTTCATTACAGATTTTGGATACTAATTCTTTACCCAATACGTCATTTACAAATATCTTCTCCCATTCTGTCAGTTGCCTTTTAGTTTTGTTGATTGATTCCTTCACTGTGCAGAAGGTTTTTATCTTGATGAAGTCTCAATAGTTCATTTTTGCTTTTATTTTCCTTGCCACTGGAGACATGACAAGGAAGAAGTTGTTCTGGCCTAGGTCAAAGAGTTCTGTCTGTTTTTTGCCTGTAGGATTTTGATAGTTTCCTGTCTCAAATTTAGATGTTTCATCCATTTTGAATTTACTTTTGTGTATGGTATAAGAGGTGGTTCAGTTTCATTGTTATGCGTGTTGCTGTCCAGTTCTCCCAGCACCATTTGCTGAAGAGACTGTCTTTTATCCATTGGATATTCTTTCCTGCTTTGTCAAAGATTACGTTGCCATATATTTGCTGGTCCATTTCTGGGTTCTCTATTTTATTCCATTGATCCATGTGTCTGTTTCTG
This sequence comes from Crocuta crocuta, assembly GCF_008692635.1. Taxonomy (NCBI): domain Eukaryota; kingdom Metazoa; phylum Chordata; class Mammalia; order Carnivora; family Hyaenidae; genus Crocuta; species Crocuta crocuta. The sequence continues at coordinate 38,005 of NW_027527928.1, read as the reverse complement.
TTCCAATACCATACTTTGGTGATGATTACAGCTTTGTAACACAGCTTAAAGTCCGGAATTGTGATGCCTCCAGCTTTGTTTTTCTTTTTCAACATTACTTTGGCTATTCACAGACTTTTGTAGTTCCATGCAAATTTTAAGATTGTTTCTTTTAGCTTTGTGAAGAATTCTAGTGTTATTTTGATTGGAATTGAATTGAATGTGTAGATTGCTTTTGATATTATCGACATTTTACCAATATTTGTTCTTCCAATCCATGAAAATGGGATATTTTTCCATTTTTTTTGGTGTGTGTGTGTCTTCTTCGATTTCTTTCAGCACACAGGTCTTTTACCTCTTCAGTGAGGTTTATTCCTACGTATCTTATGGTTTTTGGTGCAATTGTAAGTGGGATTGGTAACTTGATATTTATTTCTTCTGCTTCATTATTGGTGTATAGAAATGCAACCAATTTCTGTACATTGATTTAATATCCTGTGACATTGTTGAATTCATGTATCTGCTGTAGCGGTTTTTTGGTATAATCTCTTGAGATTTTCCAAGTAGAATATCCTGTCTTCTGTGAAGAGTGATAGTTTTAATTCTTCCTTACCAATTTGGATGTCTTTTATTTCTTTTGGTTGTCTGACTGCTGAGGCTAAGACTTCCAACACCACATTAAACAACAGGGAAGAAATGGGAAGAAGACATGAATAGACACTTTTCCAAAGAAGACATCCAGGTGGCTAACATACACATGAAAAGATGCTCAATATCACTCATTATCAGTGAAATAAAAATCAAAACCACAATGAGATACCACCACATACCTGACAGCACGGCTAAAATAAACAATTCAGGCAACAACAGATGTTGGTGAGGAAGTGAAGAAAGGGGAATACTTTTGCACTGCTGGTGAGAATGCAAACTAGTGCAGCAATTCTGAAAAACAGTATGCAGATTACTCAAAAGACTAAAAATAAAAATACCCTGTGACCCATCAATTGCACTACTAAGTATTTATCCAAAGAACATGAAAATGCTGATTAAAAGGAGTACATACACCCCAATGTTTATAAGCAGTACTTTCACCAATAGCTGAGCTATGGAAAGAGCCCAAATGTCCAACAACTAATGGGATACTACTCAGTGATGAAAAAGAATGAAATTGCTGTTTGCAACAACGTGGATGGAACTAGAATGTATTACACTAAATGAAATAAGTCAGTCAGAGAAAGACAAGATATCACATAATTTCGCTCACCTGTGCAATTTGAGAAATATAACAGATAATCATGGGCAAGGGAAGAAAAAATAAGATAAAAACATGGAGGGAGGCAAACTATAAGAGATTCTTAAATACAGAGAACAAACCAAAGGTTGCTGGAGGGGAGCTGGATGGAGGAAAGAGTTTCAATGGGTGATGGACATTAAAGAGGACACTTTTTCGGATGAGCACTGGGTGTCATATGTAAGAGGTGAATCACGAAGTTCTACTCTTTAAGCCAAAACTAACTGTAGGTTAACTAACCTGAATTTAAATGTAAAAAAGAGTTTAAAAAAACAGAGAAGGGGGAAAACCATAGAAGACACTTTTTTTAGTGTTTTATTTATTTCCGAGAGAGAGAGAGAGAGAGAGAGAGAACAAAAATGAGCAGGGGAGGGTCAGAGAAAGAGGGAGACACAAAATCTTAAACAGGCTCTAGGCTCTGAGCTAGCTGTCAGCACAGAGCCTGATGGGGGGCTCGAACCCACGAACCGAGAGATCATGACCTGAGCTGAGTCGGACGCTTGACCGACTGAGCCACCCAGGTGCCCCAAGAGACTCTTTTTTCGTTTGTTTGTTTGTTTGTTTCTTTGTTTGTTTTACAAATAGTTTATTGTCAACTTGGTTTCCATATAACACCCAGTGCTCATCCCCACACGTGCCCTCCTCCAGCACATCTCCCCCCTCCTCCTCCACACCAATCAGTCCTCAGTTTATTCTCAGCATTCAAGAGTCTCTCATGACTTGCCTCTCTCCCTCTCCCTGACATTTCCTCCCTTCTCCTCCTCCATGGTCCTCCGTTAAGTTCCTCCTAATCCTCCTATACTGCAAACATAGGATATTTGTTCTTTTCTGCCTGACTTATTTCGCTCAGCATAACACCCTCAAGGTCCATCCATGTTGCTACACATGGCCAGATTTCATTGCTTCTCATTGCCATGTAGTATTCCATGGTATAGATAAACCACATCTTCTTGATCCATTCATCTGTTGATGGACACTTAGGCTCTTCCCATGTTTTGGCTATTGTGGAGAGTGCTGCTATGAACATTGGGGTACATGGGCTCTTATGCATCAGCATTTCTGTGTCCCTTGGGTAAATTCCTATTAGTGCTAGTGCTGGGTCATAGAGGAGTTCTATTGTTAATTTTTGAGGAACCTCCACACTGTTTTCCAGAGTCGCTGCACCAGTTTACATTCCCACTAGCAGAGTAGGAGGGGGCCTNTATTGAGGGCTGCTTTATGTCCCAGTATGTGATGTATCTTGGAGAATGTGCCATGCGCACTTGAGAAAGAGTGAATTCTCTGACATCAGGATGTAGAATTCTGAATATATCTCTCAGATCCAAATGGTCCAATGTGTCTTTCAAGTCCATTATTTCTTTAGAGATTTTCTTTCTGGTTGACCTATCCATTGTTGTAAGCGGAGTATTAAAGTCCCATGTTATTAGCACATTCTTATCTATAAGCTTGTTTCTGTTTGTGATTAATTGTTTTAAATATTTAGGTGCTTCCATATTCGGTGCATAGACATTAATGATTTTTAGTTCTTCCTGATGGATAGACCCTGTAATTATTATCTAATGCCCTTCTTCCTCTCTTGTTATTGTTTTTAATTTTAAGTCCAGTTTGTCTGATATAAGTATCGCTACTCCGGCTTTCTTTTGATTTCCTGTAGCATGATATATATTTCTCCATCCCCTTACTTTGAATCTGAAGGTATCTTCCAGTCTAAAATGTGTTTTTTTCAGGACAGCATATAGATGGATTTTGTTTTTTAATCCATTCTGCTACCCTATGTCTTTTGATTGGAGTATTCAGCCATTTACATTCAGTGTTATTATTGAAATATGTGGGTTTAGATTCTTTGTGTCCTTTGTGGGGTTCATGTTTGTGGTGGTGTCTCTAGTATCTTTGTTCCTTGCAACATTTCCTTCAGAGAGTCCCCCTCAGGATTTCTTGTAGGGCTGGTTAGTGATGAAAAATTCTTTCAATTTCTGTTTATTTGGAAAGATTTTTATCTCTCCTATTTTTAATGACAGGCTTGTTGGATAGTGGATTCTTGGCTGCATATTTTTTCTGTTCATCAGTATAGTGATAAGTGAAATTAAGCAGCCATAGATACACAAAGACCATATGATTTCACTTATATGTGTAATTTGTGAAACAAAATAAACAAGGAAAGGAACATAAAAGAGAGATTGTTTCAAACCAAGAAACAGATGCCTAACTATAGAGAACAAACTTTTGGTTTCCAGAAGGGAGTTGGTAGTGGGAATGGGTTGAATAGGTAATGAGGATTAAAGAGAGCACTTGTGACAAGCAGTGAGTGATGTGTGGAAGATTTGAATGACTATATTGTATAGCTGAAATTAATATTATAAGTTATGTTAACTAAGTGAAATATAAATAAAAATTTGATAAATACATAAGATAGAAAATATTAATTTGAAATTATCCAGAGTAGCAAAAAGAGAAAAATAGTGAAAAAGTGTGAAGTAAGTATGCAGGACTTATGTGGTACCGTGAAAAGATATAATATATGCATTATGGGAATCCCCTAAGAATACTAGTAAGAAAAAGAGAGAGGAAGTATATGTAAAGCAATAATGGCTGAGAATTTCCCAAACATGGGTAAAAATATGGACATCCAAATTCATGAGGTCCAAAGGAACCCAAATAGGTTGAACATAAAAAAACTACACCAAGGCACATTTTAATGATATTATGAAAACCCAAACAAAATTAGAGTTTTGAAAGCAGTAATAGAAAAATGACTCATCACAGGGGCACCTGGGTGGCTCAGTCGGTTGAGCAACTGACTTTGCCTCAGGTCATGATCTCACAGATCCCACAGTTCATGGGTTCGAGCCCCACGTCAGGCTCTGTGTTGGCAGCTCTCTCAGAACCTGGAGATTCTGTGTCTCCCTCTCTCTCTGACCCTGCTCTGCTCACGCTGTCTCTCTTTCTCAGAAATAAATAAAATATGAAAAATTAAAAAAAAAAGAAAAGTGCCTCATCACATACACAGAAAAGACTTAAAATATGATCAGTGGATAGCTCAACAAAAACTTTTCAGGCTAGGAAAGTGTGAGATAATACATATAAAATGTTTAGAGAAAAAATTTTTGTCAACCCAAAATACTATATCCAACAATACTTTTCTTCAAAAATAAAAGTGAAATAAAAACTTTCTCAAACAAACAAAACTGATGAAATTCATCACCTCTAGTCATGTCTTATACGAAATGCTAAAATGTATTTTTTCAAGAACAAATAAAAGGATGTGAATTAACATCTTAAAAGTATATGAATGTGTGTGTGAAACTCATTGGTAATTTTATATTTATAGTAGTCAAATTAGAATTCCTATTACTGTAATTGTGGTACATAATTAGTATAGTTTAAAAGGTAAAAAACAATGATATTAAAATAACCATAACTAGAACAATTTGTTATTGGGTACACTATATAAAACATGTAAATTTTAACATCAATAACCTAATATATGAAGAATATGAGTGAAATAATAAATTTTATGTTTCTTATTAAAGTTATTACCCTGAAATAAGACATTATAAATGTATTTCATGTAAGCCTCATGATAGCCAGTAAAGAAAAACCTCTAGGAAATATACAAAATCTAAAGATAAAGGACTTCAGATAAACCATTACAAAGTATTGTCAAATTGCAGAAGAAGACAGAACTATTGGAAGGAAGGAAAAAATGATCAACTAATCATTCTGAAAGCAATAAACAAAATGGCAATAGTTAAGTCTTTACCTATCAATAATGGTTTCAAATATAAATGGATTAAATTCTCCAATCAAAAGACAAACAACAGTTGAATGGAGTTTTAAAAATATCCAATGATATGATGTGTAAAAGAAACTTGCTTCATTTTTAAAGACACATATACTGAGAAGGAAGGGATTATTTCCAGGAAATGATAACTGAAAGAAAGCACAGTTAGTTATATTTTTATTAGACAATATAGACTCTAAACTAAAATGACAATATTAAACAAAGAAGGTCATTATATAATAATAAAGAGGTCAAATCATAAACAAGATATAACAATTATAAGTAATTTTTCATCCAACATTTTAGCATCTACATATATAAGGCAAATGTTAACAGAACTAAAAGGAGAAATAAATAATATTATAACAATAGTTGAGGACTTTAATATTCCACTATCAACAATGGAAACATAATCCAGATAGAGAATAAATAAGGAAACAGCAGATTTGTAAATCACTATGAACCAAATAGGCCAAAAAGATATATACAGAATATTCCACTCAATAAAACAGAATACACATTCTTCTCAATTACA
>NW_027527928.1:32041-32313 GCF_008692635.1 Crocuta crocuta | reverse complement strand
AGGCTAGATCATATTTTAAACTACAAAGCAAATTTTATTGGACTTAAGAAGAATGGAATTATATGAAGTGTCTTTTTCCACCACAATGGTATGAAACTAAAAAGAAATGACAGGAGAAAAGCTGAAAAAATCACAAATACATGGAAATTAACTTACTTCTGAAGAACCAATGGACCAAAGAGAAATAAAACAGCAAATTAAAAAAATATTTTTAGACAAAAATGAAAACACAACACACAAAACTTATGGAAAACAATTAAGAATCACTAAGA
>NW_027527928.1:27714-31978 GCF_008692635.1 Crocuta crocuta | reverse complement strand
AAAACTTATGGGAAACATTTAAAAATCACTAAGAGGAAAGTATAAAACAAAACAAAAGAAAACAAATAAACATATACATAAAAAGAAAAGAAAGATCTCAAATAAATAGCTTAAATTTACACATCAAGTAATTAAAAAAAAAAGAAAAAACAAGAAAGAAAGAAAAATAAGGGGTGCCTGGGTGGCTCAGTTGGTTAAGTGTTCGACTTTGTCTCAGGTCACGATCTCAAGGTTCGTGGGTTTGAGCCCCGCAGCAGGCTCTGTGCTGACAGATANGATGAAAGTTAGAGTTAGCTTTTTGAAAACATAAACAAAATTTACAAATCTTTAGCTAGATTAAGAAAAAAGATGGCTTAAATTAATAAGATAATAATGAAAGAAATAATATAATTAATACCACAGATATTCAAAGAATTGTAAGAGACTGCAATGAACAACTACAGGTTCACAAATTAAATAGTTTATAAGAAATAAAATGGGTAAATTTGTAGAAACACACAGCTTTCCAAGACTGAATCACGAAGTAATAATATATCTGAACAGAGCAATAACAAACAAGCACATTGAAGAAGTAATCAAAAACATATCAACAAGGAGAAGACTCACATTAGTGGTATACAGTGATTCTGAACTCATCTTCTCCCATGGACACACATATTTACAGTGGCATATGAAATAAGTTTTCTCTAAAGAGGACCTGGAAACTAGATGAATAACACCTTTTCAATGAAAGACAAGGAGACACATGAAGAGGGGCGCCTGGGTGGCTCAGTCAGGTAACGGTCAGACTCTTAGTTTCAGCTCAGGTCATGATCTCATGGTTCGTGAGATCAAGCCCCACGTCAGGCTCTGTGCTAACAGCATGGAGCCTGCTTGGGATTCTCTCTCCCTCTGTGTCTCTCTGCCCCTCCCCTGCTCATGCTCTCTCTCACGCTCTCTCTCTCTCTCTCTCTCTCAAAATAAATAAATAAACATTTAAGAAAAAAAGGAGACACATGAAGAGAAAGAGAAGCAGAGACATGGTCTTGTCCAAGACTCCACACCAGATACAGTGATCCCACAATAAAGGGAAATCACCAAAATATGGGACATTATTTTGAGGAGTGAAGGGTGTATGTCCCTCACTAGTCATCCTGACCCTCAAACACAAACCCCCAAAGAGTTTGGTTTTGAAAATCAATAGAGATTAAGAGAAAATAGATCTATAGGGTAAAAAGATTCCACCTGTAAAGGATTTGTGCACAAAACCACACATTCTGAGATTCAGAGCAAATGAAATAGATTGAAAAGTGCCTGGACCATAAGTAAGGGAGACTTATTACTTTTTAAAAAGATGACAGAGAGACAGAGAACTACAGGGATTTTATCCAGGGATGAAATTGCTAGAAGACACCATTTTTTGCAAATGCAACCTAACCTAACCTTATAGAGATAAAGGACAAAAGTTTTGGTGCCCTCTTTCTAGCCTGTTAGCTCTTGTATATGCTCTTCCCACCTTGTACTGTAATTGGGCTAGGTGAACACCCTGCCTACCCTTCACGTTAGCAAAACCACAACACGGCCAGGTGAGCACCCCAAGTCCCACCCATTTGGGCAGAGACCAATGTACCATCAGAAGGGGCAAGCATCCTGAGCACCAATCTTCTTTTCCAGCATCAGAGATGCAAATGAGACTGTCAAGTGCCTAGCGACCCACTCCCCTCATATAGCAGCCAAGCCACAGCTGGGTTTGACAAGCGCCCTGAATCACACATACTCCATGTAGAGCCAGGATGGGCAATCATCCTGAGCCCCACCCTCCACACACAGAAGTAGAGCCAGTATGATCTGTGAATGCCCCAAGACCCATATTTTCCTCATATCATTCAATCTTTAATTAGGTTGAGCAAGCACACTTAGCCCCATCTACCTAGTGGAGAGACTGAGATACAACTGGATATGGTGAGGGTTCCCGCCCTGCCTTCCCTTCACAGTGGCCACATCCCTATAAAGCTGGCAAGTACACACAGCCCACATGAGATATGCCTATATAGTACCGGGCTCTGGTGGCCAGGGAAGACTGTGCTTCTGGGACACATAGGACTACTCCCACATAAAACCATTCTTTGAAAAATTGAGAGAGGTGGCCATTTCCATGTATATATGGAAAATATGTGGGTTTTCCATATATATATGGAAATATCACAGAGAGCCCAGCAAAATGAGGAAACAGGAATATGTTCCAAACCAAATAACAAGGCAAAATCCTAGGGGAAAAAAAACCTAATGAAATGGATAAGCAACCTAGCTGATAAAGACTTTAAAGCAATGACCATAATGATGATCACCAATCTCAGGAGAATGTGTAAACACATCAAGAACTTCAACAAAGATGTATAAAGTAGAATAAAGTAACAAACAGAAGTTATAACTGAATTGAAAAATACACTAGATGGGTTCAACAGCAGAATAGATGAAATAGAAGGATAAATCACTGAGCTGGACAACAAAATAATATAAAACACCCAGACAGCAGTAAAATGAAAAATGAATTAAAATAATTCAGATACCTTAAGGCAACTCTGGGGCCATATTAAACAGTATACTATATTAATTATTAGGCTTCCAGAAGAAGAAGAAGAGAGAAAGTGCCAGAAAAGTTATTTGACCTAATAATGGCTGAAAACTTCCCTAATCTGAGAAAGGAAACAGACATCCATGTTGAGGACATCAAGAGAGTGTTACATAAAATACACCCACGTAGAAACACATCAAGACACATTCCAATTCCATTTCGGGGTATCTAATTCAAAAAGATATATGCACCCTTATGCTCCTTGTAGCATTATTTATAATAACCAAGATAGAGAACCAACCTAAATGTCCAATAATAGATGAATGGATAAAGAGGATGTGATATGTACACACACACACACACACACACACACACACACACACACAGGAATACTATTCAGCCATGAAAAAAGCCCAGATCTTGCCATTTACAACAACAGGGATAAACCTGGAAGTATTATACTAAGTGAAATAATTCTGACAGAGAAAGACAAATGTCATATGATTTCACTTATATGTGAAACTTTAAAAAAAAAGCCCAGAACAAATGAATAAACAAAACAAAACAGAAACAAACTCATAGATAGAAAGGACAAACTGGAGGTTTCCAGAGAGGAGGCACACATGGGAATGAATTAAATTGGTGAGGTGTATTATGAGATACCAACTTAAATTTATAAAATAAACCATGGTGATGTAATGTATAGAATAGGGAATATAGTCACTAATAATGTAATAAATTTATATGGTGATAGTAATTAGGTCTATCATGATGATTATTTCATAAGGTATACAAGTATCAAATTACTATCTTGTATACCTAAATATAATATACTTTTGAATGTCAATTATAATTCAATAAAAATAATCCCAACAAAGGAAAGTTTACAACTAGATTTTGCTGGTGAATTCTACCAGATATTTAAAGAAAAATTAATACAGGGGTGCCTGGGTGGCTCAGCCGGTTAAGTGTCCAACTTCAGCTTAGGTCATGATCTCACAGTTCGTGGGTTTGAGCCCCATGTCAGGCTCTGTGCTGATGGCTAGCCCAGAGCCTCCAGCTTGTTTCAGATTCTGTGTCTCCCTCTCTTTCTGACCCTCCCCGGCTCATGCTATCTCTCTCTCTCTCAGAAATAAGTTAAAAAGAATAGAAAACTTAACACCAATTATTCCGAAAATCTTCCTGAAAATCAAAGAAGAGAGAGCACTCCCAAATGTATTTTACAAGAATAAAATTACTCTGACCTAAAAACCAGATTAGGACACTACAAGAAAAGAAAACTACAGGCTAATATCACTAATAAATACATAGACAAAGTTCTCAACAAAATATTAGCAAACTAAACACAACAGCACATTAAAGGGATCATACACCATGATCAATTGAGATTTATACCTGGGATACATGGATTTTTATAATTAATGGATAAGAAAAAGCATTTGACAAAATACACATTCATAATAAAATTTCTCAACAAATTGAGTATAGAAGGAATGTATTATGTAGAGGTACATGGTACTGGAAGTAGTAGCCAGAGCAATCAGGCAAGAAAAATAAATAAAAGTCATCTGAATTAGAAATGAAGAAGAAAAATGGTCTTTATTTACAGATGATGTGATCTTATTTTTAAATTATTTATTTATTTAAAAATTATTGAGGTATGATCTATCTAGCATATATCTATCTATCTATCTATCTATATTTAACAAC
>NW_027527928.1:25388-27624 GCF_008692635.1 Crocuta crocuta | reverse complement strand
AAAACATTAAGAAATAACAAATAAATAAGAAGTTGCAGAATATAAACAAGATACAAAAATCACTTGAATTTTTATACACCAGCAACTAACTAATCTGAATAAGAAATTAAAAAACAATCCAATTTACTATAGCATCAGAAATTTAAAAATATATTTTAGAATAAATTTAACCTCTTGTTTTGAATATGTGGAGCAGCATGTAGACCCTGAGCTTGTGTGACAACCCCTCAGAAAATGTGACACTTAAAATATAGCTTTGGAGAAAAACAGTACACAAAACTATATAATGATTGATAAATGATTTAAATAGTTCTAAGAAAATACACATTGTAATGTCTCTCTGGGAAAGTGACTGATTTATGACATGGAGGCTGAGCAGCTGGGAATGTCTGGCCTGCTCAGGTTAGAATGCTTCCCACTTCTTTTGTGTTTACTTCTCCACTTCCTCATAGATTCAGTTCTAGGGGAAACTGGATGTAACTTCATTCAGGTTTCATTCTCTTTGCTGGTTCATTTATTTGTTCATTTTCTTTGCTTCTGTTTTTACTTAAATTGTGTTCTTTTTTCTTTTCACTTTTCTTTCTCTTTCTTGGATACAGAAAGAGAAAAAGTTATTTTTATTTTTTATTTTATTTTTTTATTTTTTAATCTTTTATTTTTATTTATTTATTTATTTTATTCTGTTTTCTAATATAAATTTTTCTTAATCTTTAAATTTTTTCCTACCTTTTTTCTTTCCTTTCCCTTTTGCCTCTATTCTATCAAGCTTCTCTCAAAAAGCAGACCAAAACATACCTAAGTCTAGCTCCCTGTATTTGATTTTTTTGTTTTCTTTTTAATTTTGTTTTCTTTTCTATTTTATTATTTTTTTCTTCCTCCCAAAAGACAAAACAAAGGAATTCACCCCAAAGGAAAAAAAAAAAAAGGAAGAAATGACAGCCAGGGCCTTAATCAACACAGATATAAGCAAGATGTCCGAACTAGAATTTAGAACCATGATAATAAGAATACTAGTTGGGGGTGAAAATAACATAGACTCCCTTTCTGCAGAGATAAAAGAAATAAAATCTAGACAGCCCTAAATTAAAAATGCTATAACCAAGATCCAATCTTGAATGGATGCCACAGATGCAAAAATGCAGAAAGCAGAGCAATGAATCAGTGATAGAGAAGATAAAATTATGGAGAAAAATGAAGCAGGAAAAAGAGGTAAACAAAAGCAAAAGATCATGATACAAGATTAAGAGAACTCAGTGACATTAAAACAGAAAAAAAAAAAAAATCTGAATCAAAAGAGTACCAGAAGATGAAGAGAGAGAAAAAGGAACAGATTTATGTGAGCAAATTATAGCTGAAAACTTTCCTAATCTGGGGAAGGACACAGACACAAAAATCCAGGAAGTACAGAGAACCCCCATTAGATTCAACAGAAACTGACGATCACCAAGACATATCATAGTCAAATTCACAAAATACACAGACAAGGAAAGAATCCTGAAAACAGCAAGGAATAAAAGTCCTTAACCTATAAGGGAAGACAGATCAGGTTTGCAGCAGACCTATCCACAGAAACTTTGCAGGCCAGATGGGAGTGACAGGATATATTCAATATGCTAAATCAGGAAAATATGCAGCCAAGAATTTTTTATCCAGCAAGGCTGTGATTCAAAATAGAAGGAGAGAGAAAGAGTTTCCCAGACAAACAAAAACTAAAAGAGTTCATGACCACTTAAGCAACACTGCAAGAAATTTTAAGGGGGACTATTTGAGTGGAGAAAAGATAGAACAAAATATAAAAGACCAAAAGCAGCAAAGACTATAAAGGACTAGAAAACATCACCAGAAACACCAACTCTATAGGCAACACAATGTCACTAAATTAATATCATTTCGTACTCACTCTAAATATCAGTGGACTAAACACTCCAATCAAAAGACATAGGGTATCAGAACTGACAAAGAAACAAGACCCATATATATGCTGCTTACAGGAGATTCATTCTAGACCTAAAGACACCTGCAGATTAAATATAAGGGGATGAGAACCATCTATCATGCCAAGGTCATAAAAAGAAAGCTGGAGTAGCCATATTTACAACAGATAATCTAGATTCTAAGATAAAGACTGTAACAAGTGCTGAAGAAGGGCATTATATTAGAATTAAGGGGTCTATCCACTTAGAAGATCTAACAATTTTAAATATTTATGCCCCCAAAGTGCTGGCACCCAAATGTA
>NW_027527928.1:21311-25324 GCF_008692635.1 Crocuta crocuta | reverse complement strand
AACAGATTAATCACAAACATAAAGAAACTCATCGATAATAATACCATAAGAGTAAGGGACTTCAACACCCCAATGACAGTCATTCACAGATCATGTAAGCAGAAAATCAACAAAGAAGAAATGGTTTTGAGTTACAGACTACAATGAATGTACATAACCGATATATAGGGAACATTTCATCCTAAAGCAGCAGAATACACATTCTTCTCAAGTGCATATGGAATATTCTCCAGAATAGATCACATACTGGGACATAAATCAGCCCTCAACAAGTACAAAAATATCAAGATAATACCTTTGTTTTCAAACCACAACACTATGAAACTTGAAATCAACCACAAGAAAAATTTGGAAAGGCCATGAAACTTGGAGATTAAAAATAGCTTACTAAAGAATGAGTGGGTTAATAAAGAAATAAAAGAATAAATTAAAAAGTACATGGGAGTCATTGAAAATGAAAACACGATAGCCCAAAACCTCTGGGATGCAGCAAAGATGATCATAAGAGGGAAGTATATAGTAATCCAGGTCTTCCTAAAGAATAAAGAAAGGTCTCAAATAAACCACCCAACCTAACACCTAAAGACCTGGAAAAAGAATAGCAAATAAACCCAAAACTAACAGAAGAAGGGGTATACTAAAGATTAGATCAGAAATCAATGATATTGGAATTAAAAACAAATCAAAACAGTAGAACAGATCAATGAAACCAGGAGCTGGTTCTCTGAAAGAATTAACAAAATTGATAACACCCTTTCCAGTTTTCTCTAAAAAAATTTTAACATTTATTCAATTTTGAGAGACAAAGAGAGACAGAGTGCGAGCAGGGGAAGGTCAGAGAGAGAGGGAGATACAAAATCTGAAGCAGTCTCCAGGCTCTGAGCTGTCAGCACAGAGCCCAACGTGGGGTTCACAGTCATAGACCATGAGATCATGACCTGAGCTTAAGTTGGACACTAAACCTACTGAGCCACCCCTAGCCACTTTGATCATAAAAAAAAAAAAGAAAAGACACAAATAAATAAAATCACGAATGTAGGAGGTGGGATCACAACCAACAATGCAGAAATATAAACAATAATAAGAGAATAGTACGAGCAATTATATGCCAAGCAATTGGGCGATGTAGGAGATATGGACAAATTGCTAAATACCCACGCACTACCAAGACTCAAACAGGAAAAAAAAAATAGAAAATCTAAACAGACCCATAGCCAGCAAAGAAATTGAATCAATAATCAAAAATCTCCCCCCAAAAAAGAGTCCAGGGTCAGATGTCTTTCCAGGGAAATTCTACCAAACATATAAAGAAGAGTTAACACCTCTTCTTTTGAAGCTGTTCCAAAAAATAGAAATGGAAGGAAAATTTCCAATCTCACTATAGAGGCCAGAATTTCCTTGATTCCAAAATCAAAGACCCCACTAAAAAGGAGAGCTACACACCAATTTCCTTAATGAACACGGATGCAAAAATTCTCAAAAGGATAATAGGAAACCAGATCTAACAATATATTAAAATGACTATTCACCAGAATTAAGTGGAATTTATTCCTGTGATGCAGGATTGGTTCAATATCCCCAAATCATTCAATGTGATATATCACATTAATAAAAGAAAAAATAAGAATGGCATGATCCTCTCAATAGATTCAGAAAAAGCATTTGACAAAATATAGCATCCTTTCTTGATGAAAACCTCAACAGTGTAGGGATAGAAGGAACATACCTCAACATCATAAAGGCCATATATGAAAGACCCACAGGTAATATCATCCTCAATAGGGAAAAATTGACACTTCCCCTCCTAAGGTCAGAAACACCACTGGGATGTCCACTCGTAACATAGTTATTCAACATAGTGCTGGAATCCTTAGCTTTAGCAACCAGACAACAACAACAACAACAAACAACAGGCATCCAAATCAGCAAGGAGGAGGAAAACTTTCACTCGTCACAGATGACATGATATGCTACCTGGAAAGCCTGAAAGACACCACCAAAAAACTACTAAAAATGGTGTATGAATTCAGCAAAGTCACAGGATATAAAATCAATGTACAGAAATCAGTTGAATTTCTATATATCAATAATGAAGTAGCAGAAAGAGAAAACAAGAAATCAATCCCAGTTACAGTTTCACCAAAAACCATAAAATACCTAGAAATAAACCTAACCAAGGAGGTGTAAAATCTATACACTGAAAAGTATAGAAATCTTATGAAAGAAGTTGAAAAAGATACACAAAAAATGTAAAAATGTAAAAATATTCCATGCTCATGGATTAGAACAAATATTGTTAAAATGTCAATAATACTCAAAAAAAATCTACATATTCAATTCAATCCCTATCAAAATAACACCATCACTCTTCACAGAGATAGAAGAAATAATCTTAAGTTTGTATGGAACCAAAGAAGACCCTGAATAGCCAAAGTAATGTTCAAAAAGAAAACCATATCTGGAGGCATCATAATTCTGGACTTAAAGCCATATTACGGAACTATAAGCATCAAGACAATATGATAGTGGCAAAAAAATAGACACATAGATCAATGTAACAGAATAGAGAATCCAGAAATGGGCCCACAACTAACCTTTAACAAAACAGGAAAGAATATCCCATGGAAAAAAGACAGTCTCTTCAACAAGTGGTGTTGCTAAAACTGGACCATGACATACAGAAAAATGAACCTGGACCTTTTTCTTACACCATACAGAAAAATAAACTCAAAATGGATGAAAGACCTAAGTGTGAGAAAGGAAACCATCAAAACCCTACAGGAGAACTTCTTACTCGATACATATCTGAAGGCAAGGGAAATGAAAGCAAAAATAAACTATTGGGACCTCCTCAAGATTAAAAGCTCCTGCACAGCAAGCTGAGAAATTATAAAAACTAAAAGGCAACCTATGGGATGGGAGAAGACATTTGCAAATGACATATTACAAAAGGGTTGGTATTCAAAATCTAAAAAGAACATATCAAACTCAGCACTCCAAAAAGCAAATAATCCAGTGAAGAAATGGGGAGAAGATATGAATAGACACTTTTCCAAAGAAGACATCCAGATGGCGAACAGACACATGAAAAGATGCTCAACATCACTCATCATCAGGGAAATACAAATCAAAACCACAATGAGATACCACCTCACACCTGTCAAAATGGCTAAAATGAACAACTCAGGAAATAACAGATGTTGGCAAGGATGCAGAGAAAGAGGAACTCTTTTGCACTTCTGATGGGAACACAAACTGGTGCATCCACTCTGGAGAACAGTAGGGAGGTTCTTTAAAACATTAAAAATAGAGCTATCCTAAGACCCACCAATTACACTACTAGGTATTTATTCAAAGGATACAGGAGTGATGATTTGAAGGGGCACATGCACCCCAATCTTTCTAACAGCAGTTTCAATAATAGCCAAAGTATGGAAAGAGCCTACATGTCCAGCAACTGATAAATGGATAAAGAAGATATGGTATTTATGACTACAATGGAGTATACTCGGTGATAAAAAAGAATAAAATCTTTCCATTTGCAACAATGTGGATGGAACTAGAGTATATTATCCTAAGCAAAATTAGTCAGAGAAAGACAAATATAAAGTATCACTCATATGTAGAATTTAAGAAACAAAACAGATGAACATATGGGAAAGGACAGAAAAATAAGATAAAACCAAGAGGGAAACAAATCATAAAAGACTCTTAAATATAGAGAACAAACTAAGGATTGCTTGTGGTGCATTGGTTGAGGGGATGGGCTAAATGGGCAATGGATATTAAGGAGAGCACTTGTTGGGATGAGCACTTGTGTTATATGTAAGTGATGAATCAATAAATTATATTCCTGAAACCATTATTACACTATACGCTAACTAACTTGGATTTAAATTAAAATAAAAATAAATTTAACCTATGAGGTAAAATATCTGTACACTGAAAACTATGAGACATTGATGGAACAAATCAAGAAGACATAAATAACTGGAAAGATATCTTGTGTTATT
>NW_027527928.1:8908-21151 GCF_008692635.1 Crocuta crocuta | reverse complement strand
TGTTATTGTATTGAAAGAATTAATATTGTTGTAATGTCCATACTACCTAAAGCCATCTATATGTTCAATAAAATTCCTACCAATATTTCAATGGCATATTTTATAGAAATAGAAATAACCATCCTAAAATTCATTTGAATCCATAAAAGATCTTGAATAGCCAAAACAATCCTGAGAAAAAAGAACAAAGTTGGAGAAATCATACTTCCTGATTTAAAATTATATTACAAAGCTATAGTAATCAAAACAGTATGATATTGGCATAAAAACAGAAACATATATACAATGGAACAGAATAGAGAGCCCAGAAATAAATCCATGCATATATGGTAAACTATTTATAGGATCACCAAGAACACACAATGAGAAAAGGATATCTTTAATAAATGGTGCTAGAAACACTGGAGAAGAATGAAAGTGAAGCCTCATCTTATGCAATGTTCCAAAATTAAGTAAAAATGGATTAAAAATTAAATGTAAGACCCCAAACCATAACACTTCTAGAAAAAATATGACAAAACTCCTTGATGTTAATCTTGGCATTGATTTTTGGGTTATGACAGTTAAAGCACAAGTAACAAAAGCAAAAATAAATAAGTGATACCTCATCAAATTAAATATACCTTGTACAACAAAGTAAATCTACAAAATTAAAAGGCAATGCTGAATTGTTTTACTACTTGTTGAATGAAAACTGGTATAGTAGTTGAGGAGAAGCAAAATATAAGGTCCATACGTACAGTAATAATGTCTTATTTATTATGTATTTATTTAAACAATTCTCAAAAGAATGTATGAATATAAACTTGGAAAAGAAGTTGTTTGTTTCTTCAATTATAGAAAAACTATAAAGAATCATGAGATACTTTAATGGGATCCATGAATAAAACAATTTTCTTAATCATTCTACAAAATTACTTGCCATTTTTAATTCCCATCATCAGTATACAGTGGTCTTATCCAAAGTTTACAAAATGCAGGATGTCATAACAGATTGCCTACAGAGGCAAATTGAAAACTTGAGTATCTTCTATTGTGCTAAACATGAAGGAAACCTTCTAGCATTAAAACAATGTCATTCTTCTTAGCAAATTTTCATTTTGGATTATGTAGCTATTTTTCTTTAAAATGTTATTCATATTACCATGTAATACATTTATTCTTGCTATTTTTAATAAATTAACAAATATTTTTTTAATTTTTATTTATTTCTAGGAGAGAGAGAGACAGCATGAGCAGGGGAGGGTCAGAGAGAGAGAGGGAGATACAGACTCTGAAATAGGCTCCAGGCTCTGAGCTGGCAGTCAGCACAGAGCCCGACGCGGGGCCCGAACCCACGAACCGCGAGATCATGACCTAAGCGAAAGTCGGACGCTTAGCCGACTAAGCCACCCAGGCGCCCCAACACATAATTATTTTTTAAATTCGTACCAGTCTTAAGAAAAAGATCTTTGGATTACTCAAGAATGTTTTAATAGAAGGGATTCTGAGAACAAAAATTTGATAACCACTGAAGTAGCACATTTTGTAAGTCTTATTTAGCTAAAATATTTTATGGTAACTCTCTTACTCAAACAGAACAGAACACTGGGATAGGCCCATAAATACAATAATATTCCAAAGATGGCCTTTACCATTTTGCCCACTAATTTTTAAAAAGCTCACAAACACTGTATAAAGGAAAGCTGTAGGTTTTTTTTTTTCATCTGTAGGAAACTGACAAAAATGATGCTCTTTTAATTCTCTTCTATTTACTGTTTCCAACTCTGCCCAGCTATCCATTGCTTTCTCTTCTTCTACTCAGTGTGTTTGGCTGATCCTTGTTTGATACTTAAGAGTTGCATGTAATATTAATTAAAATGTAAAACCTTATAAATAGGTTAAAGGGATTAAGAGTACATGTATCTTGCTGAGCACTGAGTAATATATGGAATTGTTGAATCACTATATTGTACACCTGGAACTAATATAACATTGTATGTTAACTAAACTAGAATTAAAATTCTAAAAATGTAAGACCTTATAAGAAGATTCCCCCTTAAAGAACAAATCTGGGAAAGAGTCTCCTTATGGACTTTGGTCATCTTTAAAAGCTGATTAGAATTGGCAGATTTCTATTTGAATTTGAAGCTATGTATTCTCCAAATAGAAAATATTTTTTNTGATCTTTCAGTTTGTATGTATCAAGCACATTGTATTCACTTTGGTTGTGTATCTTACTTCAACATTTGCCAGGGTTGCATGCTCTGTGTGTCTCCATCCTTTGAAATCCAAATTGAAAATGTCACAGCCCCAGACTTCACTGGGCATAGTGAAAGCTGCACCTAGGGTGGTCAAGGAGCATGGTGCTGGAGTTTAGGTAGTGGAGGTGATGATGCAAGGTGGCACCTGACAGAGACAGCTCATTCTCTGGAATCATTCTGCCCTGCAGACCCTTGTACTCTGCCCTTATGCTGTGAAATGCCCTAAGAGTGATTCTTCCATTGTCTTGGACAATAAGTCTTGGGTTCCGTTTAGATAATCGATCTCCCAGGGAACCTGCGTGGCTTAGTTGGTTAAGGTCCAACTCTTAGTTTTGGCTCAGGCCATGATCTCATGGTTTGTGCGTTTGAGCCCCACACTGGGCTCTGTGCTGACAGTGTAGAGTCTGCATGGGATTTTGTTTCAACCTCTCTTTCTTCCCCTCCCTTGTTTGCTCACAAATGTGTTCTCTTTCAAAATAAAATTAATAAACTTAAAAAATTANGGTTAATAAATACTAATCCCATCATCAAATTTGGCAAACCTTTTTGTTCTCTATGAACAAGTTCTTGTTTCTTTCTTCCTGGATAGGTCAAGAATTTTCCAAGTTTTTAGTCTACTTCATTTTTTATTTACAATTCCATTTTCAAATTATTTTTCTTTTCCTACATTTTATTATAAGCATTCAAGTAAACCAGGCCACTCTTTCCACACTTCGTTTAGAAATTTCTGCAGTCAAATATCTGATTTCATTGTTCACAACTTCTACCCTCCACAAAACACTGTGAAACAAACACAGTTCAACCAAACTCCTTGCCAGCTTGTAACAAGGTTGTATTACCTCTAGTTTCCAATAATATGTTCTTTATTTTCATTACAGATGTCATCAGAATGGCCATTACCATTCATATTTCTACCAACATTTGTTCATGACCACTTTGGTGTTATCTAAGAAGACTGAATGTTTTTCTACAGCCCTCCTCTACTCCTGAGCCCTCAAGAGAATCACCCTTAATAGTCTATTCACAGCAATGTAAGATTTTTCTAGCATGTACCTCAGGGTTCTTCTAGTTGCTGCAGTCCCAAAGCTCCTAATACATTTTTAGGCATTTGTTACAGCAACACCCCCACTCCTTGATACCAATTTTGTTTCAGTCTTCAGACTGCTATAATAAATACCGCAGACTAAGTAGCTTATAAACAACATATATTTATTTTTCACAGCAAATTTCTAGAGGATGGGAAGCCCAAGATCAAGGTGTTAGCATTGCCACAGTCTCATGAGGACCCTGGCTTAGAGCTGGGGACTTTTACTGTGCTGTTACAAGATGGAAGGGGCAAGGGATCTCTCTAAAACCTCTTTTATGAAGGCACTGATCCTAATTTTGAGGGCTCTACTGTCATGACTTAATCACTTCCCAAAGTCCACACCTCCTGATCACATTATATTGGAAATTAGGATTTCAACATATGAACTTGGGAGGGGCACAAACTTTCAGATCATAACACCCTTCAATTTTCATTATAACCCTAAAAATATATTTCTAAATACAAAAATAAAATGAAGTAAATATATTTCTGAATTTATGAAACTTCAAACACCTTTGATTTGTGTATTCTTATACTTATTTTACTCTAAGAGTTCTTGAAAATGGGATGCCATATTTAGTGAATTCAAAATTAACATGAAATAAATGTGTAATTGCATAGACTTTAAGAAACATTTTGATGTTTCAAACAGTATCTTTTTCCATTTCTGTTTGGATATTTTAATTGTTTCTAAAAGATTAATGTTTTTCTAGTTTTACTGAGAAATCATTGACATATTAATTGACATAAAGTTACTATGTAACTTTAAGGTGTACAGCATGTATCAACTTCACACTCACTCATTAATGAAAACAAATAAACCTGCCCATTATTGTGTCTCTTCACACAAATAATTGAAAATATTTTAAAATTAAATGCTGGATGTTAAAAAAACATTGATTTNACGCACATTTAATAAATATGTTGATACATATAAACAGCTGTAAGGAGATAAAACAGAATATTTAATCCTGTTAGCATTTATCTCATGAAAATCTGTGGGCTTTCAGAGCATGTTTATAATTTTATTAAGATTAACTTTTACCTTTATTTCTTTTTCATTGGTCNAATCACAATTTATGAGCTTTAAGCAAATGAAAAGCAAAATAATGCTGTTGCAGCCACATAGATACACATTAAGATAAATGAATTTAGGTGTCAAAGTATGTTTTAAAAAGGAGAAATTACATGAGTGCTTCAAAGGAAATTATCTACTCTAACATCAAACATGCATAAACTTAAATAAAAAATACAATAGTATATAGTTACTCCAAAAATGGGAAACTTGGGTATTAATGTAATAAAACATTATATGCTGAAAAATCACAAATTGCTGATAAAAAATAGAAGAAGATAAATGGAGAGGCACATAATATTCATTAATTGAAAGTCTCAATATAGTAAAAATGTCAGTTTTCCCCAAAGAGATCTGTAAATTTCACATACTGCTTATTAAAATATCAGCAAGATTTTGAAAGGTGTTAAGAAGCTTATTCTAAAATTTTTAATTAGAATAGCTAAAGTAATTTTGAAAAGTAAAATGAAGTGGGAGTAATTATTCTATCTGGTGTTAAGAAGTATTATGTAACTATAGTAATCAACACAGTGTGATACAGGTGGAAGGGTAGGTATTGATCAAAGAAATGTATTGATCAAAGGAAAAAAATAGAGAATCCAGGACGATATGCACAGTTTATTTTTTTATGAAGGTGTGGAGCAATTTAATAGAGGAAGAATAGTCTTCAACAAATGGTGCTGGAACAAGTGAACATCCATAATCCAAAAAGTGAACTTGACCTAAATTGCACATTTTGTACAAAACTTAATGTAAAATGGATCACACACTTAGTTAAAAATGTAAAACTATAAAACTATTGAGAAAAAAAATAGAAGACACTCTTCAAGATCTAGGACTATGTGAAGTTCTTAGACTTGACATCAAAAGCATGATCCATGGGGTGCCTGGGTGGCTCAGTCGGTTAAGCTTCTAACTTTGGCTCAGGTCATGATCTCACAGCTCCTGAGTTTGAGCCCCGCGTTAGACTCTGTGCTGAGAGATTGAAGCCTGGAGCCTGCTCCAGATTCTGTCTGTCTGTCTCTCTGTCCCTCCCTGCTCACACTCTGTCTCTTTCTCACAAAAGTAAACATTAATAAAAAACATGATCCATAAAAGGTAAAATTGATAAGTTGGACTTAGTCAAAGTTTATAACCTTTGCTCTGTGAAAGACTCTAGTATGAGAATGAAAAGGTAAGCTACAGATTTGGGGGAAATATTCACAAACCATATATCCATAAAGTCTTTGTGTCTAGAACATATAAAGAGCTTTATAAAGATTCAAAGGTTAAAAAAATCCAATTAGAAATAGTTAAGACTGTGACGCTTGGGTAGCTCAGTCGGTTAAGCCTCCGACTTCGGCTCAGGTCATGATCTCAGGGTTCATGGGTTTGAGCCCCGCATTGGGCTCTGGGCTGACAGCTAGCTCAGAGCCTGGAGCCTGCTTCGGATTCTGTGTCTCCCTCTCTCTCTGAACCTACCCTGCTCTCTCTCTCTCTCAGAGATAAATAAAACATTTAAAAAAATTTAAAAAAAAATGGTTAAGACATGAAGAGACATCTCATCAAAGGACATACACAAATAAGCACATACAGAGATCTTCAACATCATGCGCTAGAAGAGAATGTAAATTAAAACTACAATGGAGTCTATGATGGTGGTGGAGGGAGGCTGTGAACTCACTTCCTCCCATTAACACAACAAATGTATATATATCTATATCTATATCTATATCTATATCTATCTATATCTATATCTATATATATTCATATAGAGCAATTGCTCCTGAAGAAATGAGGCCTGATTGGAGAGCTTCTGCACAACAAATGATAGAGGGACCACATAAAGAATGGTAGGAGAGACAGAAACATAGTGATAACAGGAACCCCACTCCTGACTCATGAACCCTAAGTAGGAAGAAATGTCAGTGAGGAACCTGCACACAGAATTGCCCACCATGGAGCTCAGTGAAAAAACATTGGTTTAAAGGGTAACTTATTGTAAGTAAAGGAAGTCCACTAGCTAACCATAGAGCATTTGCCAAATGGGTCAAACTACTGGAATCTCTTTGGGTTTGGAGGCGCTGATGAGTGTAATTTTTTTGGTTTTCTTTATACCTTGATAGTGTGGACTGAAGTAGTGTTGAGGTGACTATCTGGTTTTCTTTGGCACACAGATCCAGCCATGCCCCCAAGGAGGCCCTGGCATGGATGCCATGGGACTCCCCAGCCAGGGTCTGCCCCAAGTCTGTCCCAAAATGGCAGCCCAGGTATGGTGTGCTCCAGAACCCTTCATGGCCTGCAAATCATCCAATTGCCCTACCAAGGTAGGTCTGGTGCATCATGCTCCAGAACCCCCCAGTCCATGCCTGTTACAGCTCTAGCTATCCTGCCAAGTTGGCCCTGGCACAGCATGCCTCAGGAATCACTGGCCTGTAGTTTCTTCAACACCAGCCATTCCCTTAAGGTGACTCTGGCATGGGATGCCCTACAACCCTTTGACCCATGCCTGCTGTAGCTCCACCCATACAATCAAAGAAGCTCAGACACAGTGTGCCTAGGGATGCCCTAACCCATGCCATTTCTAACTCAAGCTGTCCAATCAAGGAAGCTCCAATCTGGTGTTCCCTAGGACTTCCCCTAATGATGCCCTCTCTAGCTCCAGATAGCCTGTCAAAGCTTGCAGGCACACACAGTGTAAACAGGGAAAGCTCATACAAAAGGCTATTCTTGCACGACCTACAACAGTAGCTGTTTTGATTACTATTTATAATGTAATAAAATCTGGAATTATGATACCTTCAGTTCTGTTTTTATTTTTCAAGATTAATTTTTCTTTTCAAGGTCTTTTATAGTCCCATGCAAATTTTAGGATTGTTTGTTACAGTTCCATGAAAAATGCTGTTGGTATTTTGATAGGGACTGCATTAAACATATGGATTGATTTGGGTAATACAAACATTTTAACAATATGTGTTTTTCCAATCCATGATCAAGGAATGTGTTTCCATTCCTTTGTGTTGTCTTCAATTTCTTTCATCAGTCTTTTTTAATTTTCAGAGTACAGGTCTTTCACTCCTTTGATTAAGTTTACTCCTAGATATTTAATTATTTTTGGTCCAATTGTAAATGAAATTTTTTAAAATTTGTCTTTCTGCTACTTTATTATTAGTGTATAGAAATGCATCATAATCTGCAAATAGTGAAACGTTTACAACTTTCTTACTAATCTGTATGCCTTTTATATCTTTCTCTTGTCTGATTGCTGTATCTAAGAATTCCAGTACTAGGTTGAATAAGTGGTAGGAGTGCACATCCTTGTCTTGTTCCTGACCATAGTGGGGAAGCTCTCAGATTTTCCCCATTGAGTATCATGTTCACTGGGTTTTTCATATAAGGTCTTTATTATGTGGAGGTATGTACCCTCTAAAACTACTTTGCTGAGGGTTTTTATCATGAATGGATGTTTTAGCTTGTCAAATGCATTTTCTGCATCTATTTGAAATGATCATATGGCTTTTACCCTTTCTCTTATTGAAGTAATGTATCACTTTGGTTTACAAATTTTTTATGCAAATATTGAAACACCTTTGCCTCCCAGGAATAAATCCCATTTGATTATGGCATATGATTTATTTAATGTATTGTTTAATTTGTTTTGCTAGTATTTTGTTGAGGATTTTTGCAGCTATGTTCATCAGAGATGAACATGAGCATGTAGTTTTCTTTTTATGTGTGTGGTGTCTTTATCTGTTTTTGGTATCAGTGTGATACTGGTCTCAAACAATGAATTTGAAAACTTTCCTTCCTCTTCTATGTTTTTGTAATAGTTTCAGAAGAATAGATATTGACTCTTCATTAATGTTTGGTAGAATTCAACTATGAAGCCATTTGGTCCTGGACTTTGTTTGTTGGGAGTTTTATGATTCTTGATTCAATTTCCTTGCTGGAAATCAGCCTGTTCAGTTTCTATTTCCTCCTGCTTCTGTTATGGTGGATTATATGCTTCTAGAAATTTATTTATTAGTTTGTCCCCCTTTTTGGTGTATAATTTTTCATAACATTTTCTTACAATTGTTTGTATTTCTGTGCTGTTAGTTTTTATTTCTCCTCTTTCACTTGTGNTTTCATTGATTTCTTCTATTGCTTTTCTTTTTTTAGTTTTATATCAGTTATTTATGTTCTAATTTTATTATTTCCTTCCTTTTGCTGGGTTTGGATTTTGTTTGTTCTCTTTCGTGTTTCTTTAGGTATAAGGTTAGATTGTTTGAGATTTTTCTTGCTTCTTGAAATAGACCCGTATTGATATAAACTTCCCTCTTAAAACCACTTTTGCTGTGTCTCAAAGGTATTGAAACATTGTCTTTTCATTTTAGTTTGTTATAATTCACCTTTTCATTTCTTCTTTGATTTCTTGGTTGACATTCATTGTTTGGTGACATGTTATTTAATCTCCATATATTTATGACCTTTCTAATTTTTTTCTTTTTTTAATTAAAAATATTTTTTAATGTTTATTTTTGATAGAGAGAGAGCATGAGTGAAGTAGGGGCAGAGAAAGGGAGACAGAATCTGAAGCAGGCTTCAGCCTCTGAACTATCAGCACAGACACCAACACGGGGCTCAGATTCATGAACCATGACATCATGGCCTGAGCCAAAGTCAGACGCTTAACTGACTGAGCCACCCAGGTGCCTCTCTAGAGTTTTTTTCCTTGGCTTGATTTCCAGTTTCATCCCATTATGGTCAGAAAAATTTCATGGTATGATTTCTATGTTTTTGAGTTATTTCTATGTTTTGAGTTAGTTGAGACATTATTTTGGCCTAATATCTAATCTAATTTGAAGAATGTTTCATGTACGCTTGAAAATAATGTGTATTCTACTCTTTTAGGATGGAATGTGCTGAATATATCTCTTTAACCCATCTGGTCTATGTGTGATTCAAAGCCAGTGATTCCCTGTTTAGATTCATCTGTTTAGATGATCTTCCCATCTATGTAAGTTGGGTGCTAAGTCCCCTACTATTATCATATTATTAGCAATTAGTTTCTTTATGATTTTTATTAATTGCTTTATGTATTTGGTTGCGCCTATGTTGCGTGCATAAATATTTGCAATTGTTATATCATCTTGTTTTATTATCCCCTTTATTATCATATAGTGTCCTTTTTCTCTCGTTATAGTCTTCCCTTTAAAGTATATTTTTTTCTGATATAAGTTGCTTTAAAGTCTATTTTGTCTGATATAAGTATTACCTTTTGCATGGTAAAGTTTTCCCCATCCTCTCACTTTGAATCTGCAGGTGTCTTTTGGTTTGCATCTAGTCTCATGTAGGCAGCGTGTTGAAGGTTGTATTTTTTATCCACTCTTTCACCCTATGTCTTTTGATTGCAGTGTTTAGTCTATGTTCAAAGTTATGTTCAAAGTAATTATAGACATATATGTATTTATTGCCATTTTGTTACTAGCGCTGTGGGATTTTTTCATAGTTTTTCTCTGCTTTTCTTTTGCTCTTTCATGGTTTGCTGGATTTCTTTAGTGATGTAATTGGATTCCCTTCATATTATTATTTGCATATCTATTACTGGTTTCTAAATTTGTGGCCACCATTAGTTTTATATAACATCTTCTGCATATAACATCTATGAAGCTGATTGTTAAGTTTGAATCAATTATTTAATACTCTTCAGCACACCACGTCTTAGTTATGTGGTGTTATATTTTACATTCCTTTATTTTGTGAAGCCTTTGACTGATTTTTACAAATATACATATTTTACTGCATTTTTGTTTCCATCTTTTAAAAAATAACGTTTATTTATTTTTGAGAGAAGAAGAGACAGAGCATGAGTGATGGAGGAGCAAAGAGAGATGGAGGCACAGAATCCGAAGCAGTCACCAAGCTCCGAGCTGTCAGCACAGAGCCTGACAGGGGCTCAAACCCACAGACCACAAGATCATGACCTGAGACGACGTAGGACATTAAACCTAGTGAGCCACGCAGGTGCTCCATCTCTCACCTATTCTTTTGTTTTTTAAAAAACAAATTTTCTTTTATAGTTTATTGTCAGTTGGTTTCCATATAATACCCAGTGCTCATCCCAACAAGTGTCCTCCTTCATGCCCATCACTCCTTTTCCCCTCTCTCCCACCCCCATAAACCCTCAGTTTGTTCTCAGTATTGAAGAGCCTCTTATGGTTTGCTTCCCTTCCTCTCCTTAACTATTTTTCCCCTTTCCCTTCCCCATGGTCTTCTGTTAAGTTCTCCTGTTCCACATATGAGTGAAAATATATGGTATTTACCCTTCTCTGCCTGACTTATTTCACTTAGCATAACACCCTTGAGTTCCATCCATGTTGCTACACATGGCCAGATTTAATTCTTTCTCATTGCCCTGTAGTATTCCATTGTATACATAAACCACATCTTCTTGATCCATTCATCAGTTGATGGACACGTAGGCTCTTTCCATGATTTGGCTATTGTTGAGACTGCTGCTATGAACATTGGATACACGTGCCCCTATACAGCAGCACTCCTGTAATTTACTTCGGTAAATTCCTAGCAGTGCTATTACTGGGTCATAGGAGACTTATACTTTTAATTTTTGAGAAGCCTCCAGAGAAGCTGTTTTCCAGAGAAGGTGCACCATTTTGCATCCCCATCAACAGTGTAAGAGGGTGACCATTTCTCCACATCCTTCAGCATCTATAGCCTCCTGATTTGTTCATTTTAGCCACTCTGAATGGTGTGAGGTGGTATCTCAGTGTGGTTTTGATTTGTATTTTTGAACATTGTTTCATGTGTCTGTTTGCCATCTGTATGTCTTCTTTGGGAAAGTGTCTATTCATGTCTTCTGTCCATTTCTTCACTGGATTATTTGTTTTTCAGGTGTGGAGATTGGTAGGTTCCTTATAGATATTGGGCACTAGCCCTTTGTCTGATATGTCATTTGCAACTACCTTTTCCCATTCCATCGGTTCTCATTTAGTTTTATTGATGGTTTCCTTTGCCGTGCAGAAACTTTTTGTCTTGATGAGGTCCCAATAGTTCATTTTTGCGTTTGATTCCTTTGCCTTTGGAGATGTATTGAGTAAGAAATTGCTGCAGCTGAGATCACAGGGGTTGTTTCCTGCTTTCTCCTCTAGGGTTTTGATGGTTTCCTGTCTCACATTCAGGTTCTTCAAACATTTTGAGTTTATTTTTGTGTATGGCGTGAGAAAGTGATCTAGTTTCATTTCTCTGCATGTTGCTGTCCAGTCCTCGCAGCACCATCTGTTAAAGAGATTGTCTTTTTCTCTTAGATACTCTTTCCTGCCTTGTCAAATATTAATTGGCCATACATTTTTGGGTCCAACTCTGGGTTCTCTAGTCTATTCCCTTGGCCTATGTGTCGGTTTTTGTGCCAATACCATATTGTCTTGATGATGATAGCTTTGTAGTACAGGCTAAAGTCTGGGGTTGTGATGCCTCCTGCTTTGTATTTCTTCTTTGATATTAGTTTGGCTATTCAGGGTCTTCTGTGGTTCTATACAAATTTGAAGATTCTTTGTTGTAGTTTTGAGAAAAATGTTGGTGCAATGTTGCTTGGGATTGCATTGAATGTGTAGATTGCTATGGGTAGTAATGACATTTTAACTATATTTATTCTTCCAATCCATGAGTATGCAATGTTTTTCTATTTCTTTGTGTCTTCTTCAATTTCTTTCATAAGTTTTCTATAATTTCATCATACAGATCTTTTACATCTTTGGTTAGGTTTATTCCTAGGTATTTCATGTTGTGTGTGTGTGTGTGTGTGTGTGTGTGTGTGTGTGCGCGCGCATGCGCGCAATTGTGAATAGGGTCAGTTTCTT
>NW_027527928.1:0-8131 GCF_008692635.1 Crocuta crocuta | reverse complement strand
CATTTCTTCACTGGATTATTTGTTTTTCAGGTGTGGAGATTGGTAGGTTCCTTATAGATATTGGGCACTAGCCCTTTGTCTGATATGTCATTTGCAACTACCTTTTCCCATTCCATCGGTTCTCATTTAGTTTTATTGATGGTTTCCTTTGCCGTGCAGAAACTTTTTGTCTTGATGAGGTCCCAATAGTTCATTTTTGCGTTTGATTCCTTTGCCTTTGGAGATGTATTGAGTAAGAAATTGCTGCAGCTGAGATCACAGGGGTTGTTTCCTGCTTTCTCCTCTAGGGTTTTGATGGTTTCCTGTCTCACATTCAGGTTCTTCAAACATTTTGAGTTTATTTTTGTGTATGGCGTGAGAAAGTGATCTAGTTTCATTTCTCTGCATGTTGCTGTCCAGTCCTCGCAGCACCATCTGTTAAAGAGATTGTCTTTTTCTCTTAGATACTCTTTCCTGCCTTGTCAAATATTAATTGGCCATACATTTTTGGGTCCAACTCTGGGTTCTCTAGTCTATTCCCTTGGCCTATGTGTCGGTTTTTGTGCCAATACCATATTGTCTTGATGATGATAGCTTTGTAGTACAGGCTAAAGTCTGGGGTTGTGATGCCTCCTGCTTTGTATTTCTTCTTTGATATTAGTTTGGCTATTCAGGGTCTTCTGTGGTTCTATACAAATTTGAAGATTCTTTGTTGTAGTTTTGAGAAAAATGTTGGTGCAATGTTGCTTGGGATTGCATTGAATGTGTAGATTGCTATGGGTAGTAATGACATTTTAACTATATTTATTCTTCCAATCCATGAGTATGCAATGTTTTTCTATTTCTTTGTGTCTTCTTCAATTTCTTTCATAATTTTTCTATAATTTCATNAATCCATGAGTATGCAATGTTTTTCTATTTCTTTGTGTCTTCTTCAATTTCTTTCATAAGTTTTCTATAATTTCATCATACAGATCTTTTACATCTTTGGTTAGGTTTATTCCTAGGTATTTCATGTTGTGTGTGTGTGTGTGTGTGTGTGTGTGTGTGTGTGCGCGCGCATGCGCGCAATTGTGAATAGGGTCAGTTTCTTGATTTCTCTTTCTGTTATTCATTACTGGTGTATAAAAATTCAACTGATTCCTCTACACTAATTTTGTACCCTGAGACTTTGCTGAATTCATGGAATAATTTTGGCAGATTTTTGGTGGAGTCTGTTGGGTTTTCCATGTAGAGTGTCATGTCATCTGTGAAAAGTGAAAGTTTGACTTCATCTTTGCCAATTCTGATGCCTTTTATTTCCTTTTGTTATCATATTGCTGATGCTAGGACCTTCAACACTATGTTAATCAACAGTGGTGAGTGTGGAAATACCTGATGCTACCCTCATCTCAAGGGAGAGCTCTCAGTTTTTCTCCATTGAGGGTGATATTAGCTGTCAGCTTCTCATAGATGGCTTTTATGATGCTTAAGTATGTTCCTTCTATCCCAACTTTCTCAAGAGTTTTTATTAACAAAAGATGCTGTATTTTGTCAACTGCTCTTTCTATATCTATTGACAGGTTCTTATGATTCTTATCTTTTCTTTTGTTAATGTGATGTATCACATTGATTGATTTGGGAATATTGAACCAGCACTGTAACCCACGAATGAATCATGGCATGGTGGATAATTCTTTTTATGCTGTTGAATTCGATTTGCTAGTATCTTGTTGAGGATTTTTGCATCTATATTCATCAGGGATATTAGCCTGTATTCCTTTTTTTTTTGCTGGGTCTCTGGTTTGGGAATCAAAGTGATGTTGGCTTCATAGAATGTGTCTGGAAGTTTTCCTTCCATTTCTTTTTTTGGAAAAGCTTGAGAAGGATAGGTATTAACTCCATTTTAAATGTCTGGTACAATTCCCCAGGAAAGCCATCTGGTCCAGGACTCTTATTTGCTGGAAGCTTTTTTATAACTGATTCAACTTCTTCATTAGTTATTGGTCTTTTCAAATTTTCTATTCCCATTTGAGTTTTGGTGGTATGTGGGTGTTTAGTAATTTGCCATTTCTTCCAGGTTGTCCAGTTTGTTGGCATACAATTTTTCATAGTATTCCCGGATAATTACTTGTATTGAGGGACTGATTGTAATAATCTATTTTCATTTGTGAATTTATCTGTTTCGGTCCTCTCTCTTTTCTTGTTGAGAAGCATGGCTAGAGGTTTTTCTATTTTCTTTATTTAAAAAAAAAACAGTTTTTTGTTTCATTGATCTGTTCAACTGTTTTTTTTTTTAAATTTTGTATTGTTTATTTCTGACCTGATCTTTATTATTTCTCTTCTTCTCCTAGGTTTGGGATGTCTTTGCTGTTCTGCTTCCAGTTCCTTTAGATGTGCTGTTAGATTTGTATTTGGGATTTTTCTTACTTCTTGAGAAAGGCCTGAATTGCGATGCCTTTGTAGCATCCCACAGGGTTTAGATAGTTGTATTTTCATTTTCATTTGTTTCCCTATATATTTTAATTACTTCTCTAATTAACTGGTTGACCCACTCATTCTTTAGTACTGTGTTCTTTAACCTCCATGCTTTCGGAGGTTTTCAAACTTTTTCCAGTGGTTGATTTCAGGTTTCATAACATTGTGACCTGAAAGTGTGCATGATATGATCTCAATTATTTTATATTTATTGAGGGCTACTTTATGACCCAGTATGTGATCTATCTTGGAGAATGTGCCATGTGCACTCGAGAAGAAAGTGAATTCCACTGCTTTCTGATGTAAAGTTCTAAATATATTTGTCAAGTCCATCCGGTCCAATGTGTCATTCAGGGCAATTGTTCCTTTAGTGATTTTCTGTCTAGCTGATGTATCCATTGCTGTCAGTGGAGTATTAAAGTCCCCTGCTATTAGCACATTCTTATCAATAAGATTGCTTATGTTTGTGATTAATTGTTTTATATATGTGGGTGCTTCTGAATTCGGTGCATAGACATCTATAATTATTAGCTCTTTCTGTGGCATAGACCCTGTAATTATTATGCAATGCCATTCTCCATCTCTTGTTACAGCCTTTAAAGTCTAGTTTTTCTGATATAAGTATGGCTACTCCAGTTTTCTTTCAACTTCCAGTAGCATGATAGATATTTCTCCATCCCCTCACTTTCAATCCGAAGGTGTCCTCAGGTCTAAAATGAGTCTCTTGTAGACAGCAAATAGATAGGTCTTTTTTTTTTTNACAGCAAATAGATAGGTTTTTTTTTTTTTTAATCCATTCTGAAATCCTATGTCGTTGATTGGAGTATTTAGTCCACTTACATTCAGTGTTATTGTGTTATTATTGAAAACATGGGTTTAGAGTCATTGTGTTCTCTGTAGCATTCATGCTTTTATGGTGTCTCTGGTACTTTGTTTCCCTTGCAACATTTCCCTCATAGAGTCCCCCTTAGGATATCTTTTAGGGCAGGCTTAGTGGAGATGAATTCCTTCAGATTTTGTTTGTTTAGGAAAACCTTTATCTCTCCTTCTATTCTGAATGACAGGCTTACTGGATAAAGGATTCTTGGCTGCTTATTTTTCTTATTCATCACATTGAAGATTTCCTGCCATTTCATTCTGGCCTGCCAAGTTTCAGTAGATAAGTCTGCTACTATCCTTAAGTGTTTACCTTTGTGTGTTAAGGCCTGTTTATCCATAACTGCTTTCAGAATTCTCTCTTTATCCTTGTCTGGCCTACCATCGAACCTGGAGATGATTCCCCTCCTCCCCAGGTGTGCAAACAGGGCACCAGGCCCCAGTCTGAAGAAAGCCATGCAGTTAGAGATAGGAATCTCTCTCAGAAAGCCCTGGATTTAGAGACAGGATAATGGGATCCCTCTCTGTCCCCGTCAGAGTTTTTCTCTTGTACAGATAGTCCTATGCTTCCCTAGCCTCTCTTTCTCTTCCCTTTGTCTCTCTGTAGAAGGGGATCCCTCCCCTCTGTGCCTCTGTGGCCCATTTTATCTTCCCCAGTTCACAATCACACACCTATGGGGCCATCCGAGTTTCCCATTTTCTTCTTAATAGACTCTGTCTCTTTTTCTCCCAGATTCTTGGGGTTCAAAGTCCTTTGGCTTCAGCCCTTCTTTATTTGAGAGACATGGGAAGTACAGATCCCCCTACTTCTCTGCCATGTTAGCCCTTGTTTCCAACTTTTTATACTCGTTTATGGTATTTCCTTTCCACTCAGAGTCCTCTTTAATATTTTTTGTATGGCTGGTGTAGTGTTCATGAACATCTTTAGTTTTTGCTTTTTTGAGAAATTCTTTATCTTTCCTGTATTCTGACTATTAGCCTGCTGGATAGAGCATTCTTAGCTTCCAGGTTTGTTTGTTTGTTTGTTTCCTTTCAACATTTTGACTATATTATGCCACTCCCTTCTGGCGTTCAAAAGTTCTGCCGAAAAATCTGCTGATAGAAACTGCTGATGTAGTTTCTTTTGCATGTAGTTGTCTTCTTTTCTCTTGCTGTTTAATTTTTTTCATCAATACCACATTTTTTCATTTTAATTACTATGTTTCTTGGTATGGACTTCGTTGGGTTGCTTTTCTTGGGGGATATCTATGCCTCCTGGATCTGGATTTCTGTTTTATTCTCCAGATTAGGGAGATTTTCAGGTATTATTTCTTCAAATAACTTTCTGCACCTTTTTCTTTCTTTTCTTCTGTATTCCTTTAATGTGATTGTTGTTACACTTGACGGACTCACTGAGTTTTCTAAATCTATTCTTCATTTTCACAATGTTTTTTTTCTCATTTGCTCAGCCTGATTAATTTCCATTACTCTGTCTTTCAAGTCATTAATTCATTCCTCTGATTCATCTAGCCTGCTGTTTATTCCATGAAATGTGTTTTTATTTCATTTATTGTGTTCTTCAGCTCTGATTGGTTCTTTCTTATTTCTTTGTCCAGGGTCTCACTGATATCCTTTACTCTTTTTTCAAGGCCAGTATCTTTATGATCATTAGGTTAAATTCTCTCTTAGCCATATTATTTATATCTGTTTTGCTAATATATCTTGCCGTGGTTCTGTCCTTTTCTTTCATGAAGGAAATTTCCCTCTCTTCCTTCATTCTAAGTCTCTGTGTTTGTTTCTATGGGTTGGAAATATTATCTATGTCTCCTGCTCTTGAAAGTAAGAGGTACTATAGTCCTCAGTGTTGGCATATCCACTATCCCCCAGGGCCTGGCACTTCAGGGAATATGTCCTATATGAGTTGTGTGTGCTCTGCTGAAGTGTCCTGGCCACTTTTTTTAATAAAAATTTTTAATTGTTTTTATTTATTTTTGAAACAGACAGAGACAGAGCATGAGTGGGGGAGGGGCAGAGAGAGGAGGAGACACAGATTCTGAAACAGGCTCCAGGTTCTGAGCTGCCTGCACAGAGCCCGATGCGGGGCTCTAAGCCACGAACCGTGAGATCATGACCTGAGCCAAGTTGGATGCCCAAGAGACTGAGCCGCCCAGACACCCTGGCCACTCTAACTTTCAAAGGCAAAAATTATGTGGATTTATATTCCCCATGTACGCTCCCTGAAGTGATATTCTATTTTTCACCCTTCTCTGTGATCTCAGTTCCCTCCTAGTTGTGGAGAGCCATGGTCTATTTTGCTCCCAAATTAGATCTCTGTCATTCTTACTTAATTTTATGAGCCCTCTCCTCTACCTTTAGTTGTGGAGTTTGTTCTGCCAGCATTTAGATCATTTTCTGGGTTATTTACGCTAATTTTCAGTGCTATCTAGTTGTGTCTGGATGCAGGCATTCTTAGGATCCTCCTACTCAATATTCTTCCCAGCCTCCTTCTTAAATGGACTATTTTTATCTTGTATTTACTTATTTTTAAT
The DNA here is from genome assembly GCF_008692635.1 of Crocuta crocuta. NCBI lineage: Eukaryota > Metazoa > Chordata > Mammalia > Carnivora > Hyaenidae > Crocuta > Crocuta crocuta. Next base: position 2,291 of record NW_027527928.1, on the reverse strand, counting down.
TTTTTAAACATTTATTTATTTTTGAGAGACAGAGAGACAAGAGTGTGAACAGACGAGGGGCAGAGAGAGGGAAGACCCAGAATCCGAAGCAGACTCCAGGCTCTGAGCTGTCTGACGTGGGGCTCGAACCCATGAACCATTAGATCATGAACTGTGCCAAAGTTGGATCTTTAACCACTTGAGCCCCCCAAGTGACCCTAAACGGACTATTTTTTTTTAAATTTTTTTTACACACAGTTTATTGTCAAGTTACTTTCCATTANCTTTATTAAGAAGGGATGTTGTATTTTGTCAAATGCTTTTTCTGCATCTTTTGACAGGATCATATGGTTTGTATCTTTTCTTTTGTTGATATGATGTATCAATTGATTGATTTGAGAATATCGAACAAGCCCTGTAATCCAGGAATGAATCCAACTTCATCATGGTGGATAATTCTTTTTATGTGCTGTTGCATTCGATTTGCAAGTATCTTGTTGAGGATTTTTGCATCTGTATTCATCAAGGATATTGGCCTGTAGTTTTCCTTTTTTTCTGGGCCTCTGTCTGACTTGGGAATCAAAGTGATGCTGGCTTCATAAAATGAGTCCGGAAGTTTTCCTTCGGTTTCTATTTTTTGGAATAGCTTGAGAAGAATGGTTATTAATCCTGTTTTAAATGTCTAGTAGATTTCCCCAGGAAAGCCATCTGGCCCAGGGCTCTTATTTGTTGGGAGATTTTTGATAACTGATTCGATTTCCTCACTTATTATGGGTCTGTTTAGGTTTTCAATCTCTTCCCGTGTGAATTTTGGTAGTGAGTGTGTGTTTAGGAATTTGTCCATTTCTTCTAAGTTGTCCAGTTTGTTGGCATATAGTTTTCATAGGATTCCCTGATAATTGCTCAAATTTCTTAGGGGTTGATTGCAATCAGTCCGTTTTCATTCATGTTTTTGTCTATTTGAGTGCTCTCACTTTTCTTTTTGGGGAGCCTGGCTAGAAGTTTGTCAATTTTGTCTATTTAAAAAAAAAAAAACACAACTCTTTATTTCATTCATCTGTTCAACTGTTTCTTTGATTTCTATATTTTTTATTCTGCCCTGATTTTTATTATTTCTCTTCTCCTACTGGGTTTGGGGTGCTCTTGTTGCTCTCCCTCTAGTTCCTTTAGGCGTGTTGTTAGATTTTGCACTTGCCCTTTTCCTAATTTCTTGAAATAGATGTAGAATGCAATGTACTTTCCTCTTAGGACTGCTTTCGCTGCATCCTGTAGGGTTTGGATTGTTTTATTCTCATTTTCATTTGTTTCCATATATTTTTAAATTTCTTCTCTAATTGCCTGATTGGACCATTCATTCTTTAGTAACATGTTCTTTAGCCTCCATGTTTTTGAGGGTTTTCCTGGCTTCTTCCTGTGATTGATTTCGAGTTTCATAGCATTGTGATCTGAAAGTGTGCATGGAATTATCTCAATTCTTTTATATTTATTGAGGGCTGCTTTATGTCCCAGTATGTTATCTATCTTGGAGAATATGCATTGCACATTTGAGAAGAAAGTGAATTCCTTGGCCTCAGGATGTAGAGTTCTAACTATATCTGTCAAATCCATCTGGTCCAATGTGTCATTTAAGTCCATTGTGTCTTCAGTGATTTTCAGTCTAGTCTATTCATCCATAGCTGTAAGTGGATTATTAAAGTCCCCTACTATTAGCAAGTTCTTATTGATGAGACTGTTTCTGTTTGTGATTATTTTTTTTTATGTATTCAGGTGCTCCCATATTTGTTTCGCAGACATTTATAATTGTTAGGTCTTCCTGATGGATAGACCCTGTAATTATTAAATAATGCCCTTCTTAATCCCTTTTTACTGTCTTTACTCTAAAGTCCTGTTTGTCTGATATAAGTATAGCTACTCCAGCTTTTTTTTTTTTTTTNTTTTTTTTTTTTTTTTTTTACTTCCAGTAGCATGATAGATATTTCTCCATCCCCTTACTTTCAAACTGAGGGTGTTCTCCTGTTTAAAATGTGTTTCTTGGGACTCCTGGGTGGCTCAGTTGGTTAAGCGTCCGACTTCGGCTCAGGTCATGATCTCGCGGTTCATGGGTTCAAGCCCGGTATCGGGTTCTGTGTTGGCAGGTCAGAGCCTGGAGCCTGTTTCAGATTCTGTGTCTCTCTCTCTCTGCACCTTCCTTGCTCATATTCTGTCTCTGTCTCAAAAATAAATGAACTATGAATAAAATTTTAAAAAAATTTTTAAAAATATGTTTCTGTAGACAGCAAATAGATGGATTTTGTTTTTTTATCCATTTTGCT
>NW_027527927.1:82148-99858 GCF_008692635.1 Crocuta crocuta | reverse complement strand
CAAGAACCTCTTTGACCTTGGCCACAGCAACTTCTTACTCAACACTTCTTCAGTGGCAAGGGAATCAAAAGTAAAAATGACCTATTGAGACCTCATCAAAATAAAAGGCTTCTGCACAGCAAACAATCAACAGAACTAAAAGGCAACTGACGGAATGGAAGATATTTGCAAACAACATATCAGATAAAGGGTTGGTATCNATGCTGGCGAGGATGTGGAGAAAGAGGATCTCTTTTGCACTGCTGGTGGGAATGCAGACTGGTACACCTACTCTGGAAAACAGTATGGAGAGTCCTCAAAAAATTAAAACTAGAACTACCCTATGACCCAGCAGTTTTACTACTAGGTATTTATCCAGGGAATACAGATGTGCTGTTTCAAAGGGACACATGTACCCCAATGTTTATAGTAGCACTATCAACAATAGTCTAAGTATGGAAAGAGCCCTAATGTCCGTTGACAGATGAATGGATAAATAAGATGTAGTATATATATACAATGGAGTATTACTCAGCAATCAAAAAGAATGAAATCTTGCCATTTGCAACTACGTGGTTGTAACTAGAGGGTATCATGCTAAGTGAAATTAGTCAGAGAAAGACAAATATCATATGTCCTTCACTCATATGAGGACTTTAAGATAAAAACATGAAAATAAGGGAAGGGAAGCAAAAATAATATGAAAACATGGAGGGAGACAAAAACATACGAGACTCTTAAATATGGAGAACAAACAGGATTATTGAAGGGGTTGTGGGAGGGGGGATGGGCTACATGGGTAAAGGGCATTAAGGAATCTGCTCTTGAAATCATTGTTGCACTATATGCTAACTAACTTGGATGTAAATTTAAAAATTTTAATTAAAAAATCTTTTAAATCCCTGGGCTGGCAGAAACCTGGAAATTGGCTTTTGGACAAGAGTCCACCTTCTCCTCAGTTTGGTGGGCTCCTGAATGAAAGACAAATTTCTTTCCAATCAAAACTCGTATCTTATGTATTGGTCTTTCTTTCTTTCTTTTTTTTTTAAATAATCAGGGTCACCTGGGTGACTCAGTCAGTTAAGTGGTCTCGATTTCAAGGTTCATGGGTTTGAGCCCTGCTTTGAGCTCTGTGCTGATAGCTCAGAGCCTGGAGCCTGCTTCGGATTCTGTGTCTTCCGGGCTCTCTGCCCCTTCCCCAGTCATGCTCTGTCTCTCAAAAATAAAATAAACCTTAAATTTTTTAAAATAAGCAATTAACTATTTAATTTTGAGAAAGAGAGTGTGAGTGGGGTAGGGCAGAGAGAAGGAGAGAGAGAGAATATTAAGCAGACTCCACACTCAGTGTAGAGCCCAAAATGGGCTTGAACGCATGAACCATGAAACCATGACCTGAGCTTAAATAGAGTCAGAGGCTAGAACCAACTGAGCCACCTAAGCGCCCTGAGTATTGGTCTTTCAAACAATGTGACTGGCAGCCAGTGAAGAATACAATTTACAGGAAGATGAAAAAGAGTAAATGTATGGTAAACAAATGTTTTCACGGCTGCTCAGAAATGATAGGGCCTAGAGGACCTTGATCAAACAGGTCTTGTCAGGCTCCTCCCTACCCACCTTGCGTAGTTTATAACATAGTGTAATTATCCATGATGACAGCTCTCTTCCTGCAGTAGCTGTTCTACCTAGATTTTTTTTAGGCAGTTGAGGGGGAGGTAAAGAGCTTTTCCAGAATTTGCTGCATTTCAGTTGCTTTTTAACTCAGAGTAACCTTCATGCCAAAGTGGCCCATCTTGGGACATCCTGCCCTAGGCTCCTACAAGTATATATAATCACAAATGATTTTAGTATCTTGATTTTGTAACCTGCAATTTCACTGAAGTTGTATATAAGTGTTAAAATTCTAGGGTGTGTGTGGAGTGATGTCTAACATTAGAAATAAAAAATAATACTGCTTTTGTATGAAAACATAGTGGGCACTAATGTAATCTTCCCTCCCTCCATGGCCTTTAATAACACATGTCCTTTTACAAGAGCCATTAGTTTCACCACGTTGGGTGAATGACATGTGAGTAGGGTTTATCCTCTGTCATGAAGTTTGATGTCCTTTCTGCTTTTCTGGTGTGGTGTTGATATGGTAGTTTTGAGAAATTTAGTTTTCATTCATTTGACAGGTACTGAACCTTCTGTAGCAGTAGGAATACTCTTGGTCTCTATGGTCAACGTCACCAGCTGTCAGTTTCACTACATTTGACACTGCATGGAATGCTTGTGTGTTTTCTCCCAAAGAAGGGCACCCTCCCTTGGAACTACCTCATCATTACTGAATCAGGAGAACATTCTGGCTTCCCCATAACGATCTGATCCACAGGCTGCTTCACCTGTCACCATCTATCTGAAAGTTGTGCCTTCTACCATTACAGTTCAGTTTCCTTTTTCTGATACTGTTCTTGAGACCTTCCCTCATTTTTATAACCATGATGACTTAAAGATCACAGATGGCTGAAGTCTGGGTGACCTTTTGTGTATGGCCTCTTTGACTTAGTATGTTTCCAATCTTCATTCGTGTTGTAACATGTGTTAGTCCCTCATTCATGATTTTCATTGTGATTCAATATACATATCATTTAAAAGATTTTAAGCATACAGGTGTATGGCATGAAGTATATTCATATTGTACAAACATCAACACAATGCATCTGCAGAAAAATTTAATTTTGACCAAGTGCAAGTCTGGATCTGTTACACAGTAACCCCCACTCCCCTTTTCCCTCATCCTGACAACCATACTTCACTTTTTGTATATAAACATGATTGTTTTGGGTACCTTTAAAAAATGGAATCTTATGTTGTCTTTCTGTGACCAACTTCTTGCCCTTGTCATAACGAATCAAAGATTCATCTATGTTGTAATCTGAATCAGTGGCTTAATTCGTTGTGTGGCTGAATAATATTCCATTGTGGACACACCGCCTTTTTGCTGTTGTGCATAGTGGTGCTACAAATGTGGATGTACAAACACATGTTCAAGTCCCTGCTCTCTCATATTTGGTGTGCACATCCTGAAGCTGAATTCCTGGATCTCACATCAGTTCTATGCTCAAGATTTTGAGGAATACCCATTGACTTTCCACAGTGGCCCTACCATGCCACTTTATTGGTTTATTGGTAGAATATTTCATTTTATGGCTCTTTCTCATTTTGTTTATCTACATGTTTATGCAGATTTGCATATTTTGTACTATTTTGCAAGTGTGAATAATGTTGCTCTGACTACTTTTCTTGGTATATGGTTATGGTTTATAGGTTTATGATATATGGATCATGGTTATGTTTAATGCTTATGATTTATGGTCTGTGGTTATGATTTATGCTGTATTGTTTATAATTTACAGCTTTATGGCTTCATGGTATATGGCTTTATTTTGTACGAGTGTGTGGTTTTGTTTTTGTGATTTAAATATTTCTTAGTGAGGGTTTATGAAAGTTAGGGTATGTGTGCTGACTGGTTTTATTGGTTGACATTTCAAGAGATGAGGCCATATAGGTTCACAGCGTGTTTAGCAGAGTCGTGGAGTCATTGTACAGCCGTTGATAGTGTGGGGAGTATGGGCTGTAGTGGTAGAATGTTTTGAAGGTGATAGTTTAGTAGGTGACGGTGAAGATTGAGGCTGTGAGAGAATGAGGATGAGGGAGTAGGCTTTAGGGCTATGACTGAGAACAGGGGCTTAGGGCTAGGGCAAAGAGTTAGGGATTGGGGTAGAGTTGGGCTGGGTTAATGGTGGGGTTAAGGTTAGGGTTAGGGATTATGGTTAGGGTTAGAATTAGATTTTAAGTAAAGAGGGTTAGATTTAGCGTTGAATTTGGGGTTAGGGTTAGTTGTTAGGTGTTATGTGTTAGGGGTTAGGGTTAGAGTTAGGGTTAGGGGTTAGTGGTTAGGGTTAGGGTTAGAGTGGTGGCTAGTTCCCTGTAGGTGTTAGGGCCTGAACCGACATCAGTTCAGTGATCTCTCTGATGCTTGAGTTAATGGGTCAAATTTGGGGTCGGGATACAGTTAGATTTGTGGGCATTTAATGGCCAATGGTGCATTCCAGGCTTAGGTTTTTGTCTTGGATCTCCTTCTGAAATTTTAATCTGACCCTAGAAATGTCATGGCCAACTTTTCGGTTCTTTGCTGAACAACTCATAGCGGTTATGAGCCTCAAAGTTGTTCTTTTTTCTGTCCCAGAAAGTGGGCCCTCTTGGACAAAGAACCTTACCTATGGTTGGGGTTAGGCCTCCGGTGGTGTCAGGGACAGAATCATCAGCAGTTCAATGATCTCCCTGGTAGACTGAGTTGCAGGCACTTGGTAGGCTGTTATTCAGGTTATGGATTGGGTTCAGAGGTCAGATGATTGTTTGGATGAAGGTTAGGGTTATGCTCAGAATCTGGTTTTGCAGCTCCATCCTGACCATGGAAATGTCATGGAGAAATTCTGGCTTCCACACTGAAATATTCCCTGTAGGTCATTTGGCCCTTGCTCCATTTTTTTTCTCTCAAACCTAAAGGGTGGCCTCCTTAGACCCAGAGCCATGGCTAGAAATAAGGTTGGCTCCCAGGAAGTGCCAGGGGCAGAACCACCAACAGTCCAGTGATCTCCTGGATGGCTGAGTAGAGAGCACATGCTCGGGGTTAGGGTTTGGGTTTAGGAGCCAGAATATTGTGTGGGATAGTGTTAGGTAAGGTCTCAGGATCTCCTCCTGTGTCTTCATCTTGGCTGTGGAAATGAAACGGTGAAATTCTGGCTGCCATGCGGAAACCTTCCCTGATGCTCATTGGCCCCAAATATGTTTTTTTTTCTCAGTCCTAAATGGTAGGACCCTTTAGGGCCAGAACCCTGGATAGGCTTAGTAATAAATCCCAGGAGGTTCCAGGGGCTGAACCCCCAGCTACACAGTGGTCTTCCCAGATGGCTGAGTTGGGTTAGGGTTAAGGTTAGGGTAGGGGTTAGGATTAGGGTTAGGGTTAGGTCCCAGGAGGTTTTGGGGCTGAACAGGCACCAATCCAGCAATCTCCCTGAAGGATGAGTTGAGGGCATCCATTAAGGTGCAGGACAGGCATAGGGTTTGGGTGCAGTGGAGGGCTGATTGTGTCTTCCAGACTTAGGTTTCGGCCCTGGATCCCCTTCTAAAGCTCCATTTGGGCTCTGGAAATATCATGATCAATTCCTGAGTTCCTTGTGGGATATTGTGGTGCCCATAATGGGCCCTGAGTCTATTCTTTTCTCAGACCTAGGAGGTGGGCCTCCTTAGAAGCAGAGCCATGGCTAGGGTTAGGGTTGCCTCCCAGGAAGTGCCAGGGGCACAACCACCAATGATGCTGGGATCTCCCTGGAGAGCTGAGTGGAGGGCACATAGTTGGGTGTGAGTGAGGATGGGGTTTAGATTCAGGATCCAGAAGATTGTGTGGGTCAGAGTTAGACAAGGTGTTCAGATTCCCCATCCACAGTTTCATCCCGGCCGTGGCAATGTCATGGCTACACTGTGGCTTCTAAGCAGAAATATTCCACCTTGGTCATTGGCCCCAAGCCTGTCATTTTCTCAGACCTCAATGGTGGGCCCCCTTAGGAACAGAGACCCGGTTAGGGTTAGGGTTAGGTCCCAGAAGGTGCTAAGGGCTGAACCCCTAGCAGTGCAGTGATCTCCCTGTAGGATTGAGTTGGGGAGGTGTGTTAAGGTGCAAGTCAAGCTTAGGCTTTGGGTTATAGGCCCTGCTAATTGTGTGGGCCAGGCTAAGGTTTGGCCACAGAATCTCCCTGCTCCAGCTCCATCCCTGCTTTGAAATGTCATGGTGAGTATCAGAGTTCCCTGCGGATTAACCCCATGCTGGTAATGGACCCCAAATGTATTCTTTTCTCATATGTAGGAGGTGGGCTACCTGAGTAAAGAGCCTGGTCTAGGGTTAAGGTTAGTACCTGGAGGTGTCAGGGGTAGAGTCACTGCACTGCACCGCCAGCTCTCCCTGGTGGGTTGAATGGAGGGCACATGGTAGGCTGTGATTCAGGAGTCAGAAGATTGAGCAGGGTTAGGTTTAGGATCAGAATCCCCTTTTGCAGCCTCATCCTGGCAGTCACAATGTCATGGCAAAATTCTTGATTCCACACTGACATATTCCCTCTTGGTCTTTGGCCCCAAGTCTGTTTTTTTCTCAGACCTCAATGGTGGTGCCCTTTAGGGCCAGAGCCCTGGCTAGGGTTAGGGTTAAGTTCCAAGAGGAGCCAGGGACTGAACCTTCAGCAGCACAGTTATCTCTCTGGACAGCTGAGTTGAGGGTGCATGGTAGGGTGTGGGTCAGGCTTAGTCTTTGGATTCAAGGGCGGGCCTATGGTGTGGGCCAAGCTTAGGTTTGGCCTCACGATGCCCCTCATGCAGTTCCATCCCTGCTTTGGAAATGGCATAAACTTTTCCAAGTTCCATGCTGAATAATCCTGCACTGGTTATGGGCCCCAAATAAGTTCTGTTCTCAGCCCTAGGAATTGGGCTATCATAGGAAAAGAGTCTTGGCTAGGATTAGTGTTAGATCCCACGAGGTTTCAGGGATGGAACTGACACCAGTCCACCGATCTCCCTAGAGGGTTGTGTTGAGGGCACCTGTTAGGATGTGGAACGGGCCTAAGGTTTGGGTGCAGTGGAGTACTGGCTGTATGTTCCAAGCTTAGATTTTGACCCCAGATCCCCTTTTCAAACTCCATTTGGGCCCTGGAATTTCCGTAGTCAACTCCAGGGTTCCTCTCCGGAAATTATAGTGCCCATCCATGGGCCTTGAGTCTGTTTTTTTCTCAGACCCAGGAGGTGGACCCCCTTAGAAGCAGAACCATGGCTAGGGTTAGGGTTGTCATCCAGGAGGTGCCAGGGGCAGAAACACCAACAGTGCAGTGATCTCCCTGGAGGGCTGAGTGGAAGGCATGCAGTTGGGTGTGGGTTGGGATCCAGGATCCAGAAGATTGTGTGGGCCAGTCCTGGCCATGGAAATGTCATGGTGAAATTCTGGTTTCTACACAAAGATACTCCATATTGGTCATTGGCCCCAAATCAATTCTTTTCTCAAACCTCAAGGACCCCTTAGGGCGAGAGCCCTTGCTAGAGTTAGAGTTAGGTCCCAGGAGGTGTCAGGGGCTCAATCACCAGCATTGTAGTGATCTCTCTGAATGGCTGTGTTGAGGGCATGTGTTATAGCACAGATCAGACTTCGGATTTGAGTTCAGGGCCAGATGATTGTGTATTCCAGGGTTAGGTTTTGGCTTGATCCACTTCTGCAGCACCATCCTGGTAATGTAAAAGTCACAGTGAACTTCTGGGTTCCTTGCTGAATAATCCTTCACAGGTCATGGTCCCAAATCTGTTCTTTCCTCATGCCTAGGAGGTGGAACCCCTTCAGGCCAAGCTATAGAGTTAGGGTTATGTCCCAGGAGACAATAGGCTAAATAGCCAACTGTGCTGTGATCTCCCCAGAGAGTTGAGTTAATGGTGTGTATTAGGGTGTGAGTTAGGCTTAGGTTTTAGGTCCAAGGGCTGGCCAATGGTGTAATCCGGCTTAGGTTTAGGCTCAGGATGTCCTTGCACAGCTCCATCCCTGCTGTGGAAATGTCATTGTGATTTTCTGGATCCCTTGCTGAATAATCCTGGTCTGGTGATGGGCCACTAATCTGTTCTTTTCTCAGATCAAGAAAGTGGGCCCCCTTAGGGAAAGAGCCTTGGCTAGGGGTAAGGTTAGGTCTCAGGAGGTGGCAGGGGAAAAATCAACACCAGTTCAGTGGTCTCCACAGAGGGCTGAGTTCAGGGCATGTGTTAGGGTGTGGGACAGTCTTAGGGTTTAGGATTAGAGGATAGTTGATTGTATGTTTCAGGCTAACGTTTTGGCATTTCCTTCTGCAGCTCCAATCAACTCTGAACATGCCTTGGTGAATTCTTGGGTTACTTGCTGAATAATGCTACACTGGTCATGCACCCCAAATCTGTTCTTTTCTCAGACTTAGGAGGTGGAACCCCCTTGGGGTGAGGCCATGACTACAGTTAGGGTTAGGCTCCAGGAAGTGTCAGGGGCTGAACCACCACCCATTCAGAGATTTCCCTAGAGGGCTGAGTCAATGACATGTGTTAAGGTTTGGGCAGGCCTAGGCTTTAGACTTAGGGAGTGGCCTATTGTTTAGGCCAGGGTTAGATTTTAGCTCAGAATCCCTATGTACAGTTCCGAGTGGCTGTAGAAATGTCATGGTGCAATGCTGGGTTCATCACTGAATAATTCTGTATCAGTCATGGGCCCCTCTATCATTTATTCCCCAGACCTAAGAGATGGGCCCCTTTAAAGCTGGACCCTGGCTAGGGTTAGGGTTATGTCGAGGGAGATGGTAGTGGCCAAATCACCAGCAGTGCAGTGAACTGCCTAGAAGGCTGAGTTGAGAACGTGTGTTAGGATGCGTGTTAGGCTTAGAATTTTGGCTCAGGGGCTTCCTGATGAAGTGGGTCAGGGTTAAGTTTGGGCTCAGTATTTCCATTTGCAACTCTCTCCTAGCTGTAGAAATGTCATAGCAATATTCTGGTTTCCTTGCTTGATAATTCTGTGCCAGTCATGTGCCCCCAAATTCATTTTTTCCTTACATCTATTAGATGGGACCCCTTAGAGCTAAGCCTTGGTGTAGATTATCTCCTGAAGGGGCTGGATCAGGTGGCTTTCCCATCCAGGGCAGCCCTTGGGGCCTCACTCACCCCATGAAGAAGCTGTTTTGGCATTGGTTTCTCCCAAGCTCATCCTTCGTAAAGGAAGTAAGAGCTGAGAATGCCCTCTCGGTTCATGTGTGTACAGGCCTAGAGCCTCCCAGGAGCTAGGAGCCAAGCTTTACTGGGTCTCTCTGCAACCTCCTATCTTTGGAGGACTTCTTGTTTTTGAAGTTGACCTCATCAGGCTCCCTTTCCTGGTTTAGCCGCTGTGGGGCAGCTTCTTTTCCTGTTTAACGCTTTTGGTTCATTTCATTAATTTAATAGTGGGAAATCCAGGGTTCCTAAGCCAGAGGCCAGGTGCTTCATGAGCATGTTCTTCCCCTCCCCCACTGGAAGGTAGTTTCCCAGGAGCCCCATGAAGGCTGCTCTTCCCTGACTGAGGGTCCTGGGGTCTCCTCGAAGAACCCTGATTGCTGTCATCCCCACGCTCCTCCCTAAACATCACCACCTGTCAGTTTGGTCTCTGAGAATGTTCCTTCATGGTCACTTCCCTGTTGTCAGCATAGCCTGGACCCCAGAAACAATAATGCAAGCCCCCCAATCCTGTTTAAAGAATAGAGAGATTGATTTCAGGACAAATAATTTATACAGATAATGATGTAAAAGGTGTTCTGTTGCTAATCTGCTCTTCAGACTCAGAAAACTGACTCTTCTGCCAACATGAGATAATTATCTGTCTTCCCTGAAGCAGAATGTTGTTTCTCTGGAGCCCTGCCTAGCCGTGTGCTTGTGCTGAATGTCATGTACACAGTGAAGGTGGAGGCCCCAGAGGAGACCACCAGGAGCCTTGTGCAGATGTACAGGACCAAAGGCAGGGAAGTATGGCACTGTGTCCAGAAGTGGCCAGTGGGGCCCTGACCAGAGAAGCCTCCAGGTATCCCTATCCTTTGCTGCAGTGCAGGGGGCAGAGCTCACAGGCTCGCTGGGCACTGTTCTTGCAGGGCATGGGATGGGGACATGAAGCATGAGAGAGAGAAGCTGGTTCTGAAAGTCTCAGTTTCTTTTCTGTGCCTTCACAGTGAGAGAGTAAATATTGACTCAGCATTGTGCCCATTGGGAAGAAACATCACCACGGAGAGCCCCTTCTAATTCTGCACAGGACACATACTGTCTCTTGTTTCTGTTTCTCAAGGGTGTCTGGACCCCTGGAGAATCTGTCAGGACTCCATTGTGGGATCACCTTGTTAAGCTTAGAGTCCTCAGGCAGTGCCACCTGCCCTTCCATACATGCCATGCTGCCTCTGATGCTTGAGCCCTGCATGCTGCTCACATCAAGGAAGTTTGAGAAGTTTGCTAAGACCAGTTTGGGGACGGGAGAAGCACTACTATGCCGTTTGGCCTGGTCCCTTCCAGTTGTGGGACTCCTGATCAGACTTGAGCTCTGGTCCCCACAAGCAGGAAAGGCTAATGCGACAGAGAGAGATTGGACACATGAACGTTTGCATCTCTGGGATCAGGTAATGTGCTCCTTCTGTCTATCCCCTCTGCTTCTCACTGTGACATTCAAATTTCTCTCAAGAACCTTATGATTCCAGCATGCTAATTTGGTTAATGAGTCTGTGTGGTCCATGATCTCTGGACTTGTGTGTCCCGCAATGCACCTGTAGGAGACAAAATGGTGTCTTCACCACCTCCTTCAGCTGTGCTCCTCTCAGTGCTCCAGAGGTGGAAGGAGACTTCCTGCCTGCCTTCGAGAGAGCATGCAGTTATGGAGGCATTGGCCCCAGCAAACAAACTCTCTATTCTTCTCCTGTGAGTCAGACACAAGATCTGGTCTGGCCCAGAAACAACTGTTCCTTGGGGTCATCAACCTCAGGTGATTAAATGTCACCTGGTGAGTAGGGCTATAGCCTCTATAAGATTAAACATTTTGGCCAACAAGAGTTAGACACAGCCATTTGTCCACCTACGTGCATGTGACCACGTGACATATGCATGGATCACCCAATCATCCAGGAGGCACCAAGTAGCCACATCACATCCAGACAGTTACAGTGATAACATGGTTTTGCATGCAGGTGCAGCCCTCATGCACTGCCTTATGACTGCTTGCTTCTTCTGGGCTGTGTTGTAAAAAGTTAGACTTCAGGATGCCTGGAACATAGACCACAGAAGGTATGAGGTGGTTGCTCTTGCAGGAGAGGCATGCTGGCAGGAGTGACATGAGTAAGAGATGGGGGAACTGTGAGCAGCAGATCCAAGAAATGAAAAAACCAGTAGATGGGGCTGGTGGTGGTGTCAGGGCTTGAGAACCTTATTGCTTTATTGTTCAATGAGCCATAGCCTGGTTTTGCACACATGTGTGCCAAAGCCCCATTGCGACCAGGGATTGCCCAGGCGTCTCTACCGTGTGCTTGTCAGCCTTAATTCAAGCTTGTATCCTTCTCACCTTCCAAGAATCAAGGGTATCAGTGGTCCCTTCAAATTGCATCCTGGTCTTCACAGTTTGCAAAAGGATGATACTTGGGACCTGGCTTCCTGATGCAGTACTTTCTGACCCCAAGCTCTCTCCTCATTGGCATCCTGGTGCATTTTGTAAATAGGGCCCATGTTTGCCAGTTCAGCAGTATCAAAGTTAATAAGATCAAATAAGGTCTTTTCGTATTACATTAATTGACATCAAATCCAATTAAATACTTCTGAAAATATGAGTTGACAGAGATGGCTGCTCCACTAGTTAGTTTTCCAGAAAATGAGCCCTGACTCATGGAGCAGCAACTCAAAGATTTGGCTTGTAGTTGAGACCCTTTTGTAAGCTTCCCTCCTATGGCTTGTCAGGTCTTCTGCTGCTGCCAAGTGGGGATCAGCCCAAGAGTTGGCTTCCTAGCCATGACATTGTACACGGCCTCAGCACAAACAAATAGGCTATTGGCATGGAGGCTGGAATGGGGAACTAACATCATCTGCTCCCAGATGTAATTTCTAAGGGGATCCAGTATGCAGAACAGAGCCACCAGGTATGTGGTGCTGATGTAGAGAGATGTCCATGGTTTTGGAACAATCCCCAGACACCCCCCCATCCCACCTCCTCCTGTCACCGGCAGATACTGAGAAATTCCATTACCAGGTGGGTGAGGGGCATCAACCCAGGGACGTGGAGGGCAGCAAGTTGTCTCCAGCTCTGACCGCTCCCCACTGTGAGCCCATCCATGGCAGCATCAAGATATCTTTGACCTCAACCACTGTTTCAGGAAAACACTTGAAAAATCCAACCTCAGCATTTATTTCCAAGGTTCCAAGCCACATCTGAGGAAGGAAAGATCAATGACAATGCAAAGAGACCCTCTCAGCCCAGCCCTGCTCACCAGCCCTGAGGTCCAGGGGTCCAGGGATCCAGAGGGAATGACTCCTGGGGTTGAGGAAGATAGTCTCTTCAGCATTTCCTCCACATGCATGTCACTATTTTGGCTTATCCCCCTGTAGCCTGCAGATATCCAACAGAATATGTGAACTTTCAGGAAACTTCAAGGCTCTAGTGGGTGGTGGGGGCACTGTAGGCATGTGTTTTTGAGGAAAGATGCCCCATGGTTAAGACCCTAGGCCTGAGTGCTCTGGGTATGGGCTGGCTGTAGGTGTATTTAGAAGTCATGGGCAATGCTTAGGGCTCTGTGGCCAGTGGTGGGCCTGGGTCAGTGGGCCCCCTGCAATGCCCCTTCTACAGAGTTGCATTTTTCTGTCTCTGTGACCCCAGTGACTAGCTGGGGCCTGTGCCATGGTAGGCACTAAGGAGATGTTAAAATTAGGATACTATAATTAGTCCAACCCAGTACACAACTCCCCCTACCCATGATGCTCTGGTATCCCCCTTGAGGCCTGATTGGCATCATGCATCTGGAGGACCATTGCCTGGGCAAGCTGTGCCCACCAATGGTCAATAAGAATTCCTTGAATGTCTGTTGTATTAAGGAACTTGTCTTGATCCCAGTGTGAAGGCTGAGGAGACAGTTTTTGGGGTGGGGTTTCAGAGTGAGCAGGGGAAGGGATTGAGTTCAGTGGCTGGAATCCCCCAAGACTCTGACACTTGGAGGATCCCAGATATGATGTTCATGGGTAAGATATGCACCTTCCGTCCCAGCCCATTTTATCCCTCTCTGTCCCACCTCTCAGAAGTCTTCATGGGAGTGCCCCCTTGTAGGTAACCTCTGATGTGTCTGATGACCAAAGTGTCACCTGGAGCATATACTTGGGCAAGGAGTTCCCCATCAGGATTCTGACCCTGAACCACGAGATGCATGTGCAGACTTGAAACACCTCTCTCGAGGAGAGCATCCTCACTCAGGATTGAGGGAAGGAGCCCCGTGATGTGGAAGCTGATGATTGTCATTGTGCCCTCAGAACAGGGCCTTTCCCATGTGCGAGGGAGGTACTTCGTGAGCTGTTGTCCATCATTTCCCTGCTGTCCAGTCCTTGCCTCTACCCACAGGGGCTCTTGTAGGAAAAACTCTTTGGAGTTCGTCCCTTTCAATTTCTCTCTTCCTTCCCTTATTGAGGAAGATTCTGAAGCACATTCTCAGTTCCCTTGTAAAGTCGTTATTTCAGAGTTGGAAACATCACCAGGAGATACCTGAGCCCAACATTGTCTGCTGGAACTTAATCAGAGGAGCCCAGGAGGAAATCAGAACCACTGCAAGTCCCACCAATGTCCCCACTGGGAATGGATCCCATCAGGGCACCAGGGCTCATTGACTTCAGGACAGCCAGGCCCTCCATACCGGTGCTCCTCCTTCCTCTCAGCTGTTGTGGGTTTCTAGTTACCTACCTTCTAGTTACTTGTGTGTGGTGTAAGATAGAAGTCTGGTGTTATTCTTGGTGCTGTCCAGTTTTCCCAGCACCATTCATTGAAGGGACTGTCCTTCACCATTGTCCTTTCTTGGCTCCTTTGTTGCAAATTAATTGATCACATATGTGTGGATGTGCTTCTGGGATCTCTATTTAGCTCCATTGGTCTCTCTGCCTCTTAGCACCTAACATACTGTTTTGGTTACTATAGCTTTGTAATATGGTTTGTTCTTTATACAGATTCTGTGGCTATTTGTGGTCCTTTGCGGTTTCATACAGGCTTTAGGATTATTCTAGTTTTGTGCAAAATGGTACTAGAGGAGAGGAGGCAAGATGGCAGAGAAGTAAGGGAGCTCCATGCATTTCGCTCGCACCCATCTCTCAAATAGAGAAGGCCTGAAGCCATAAGACAGTGAGCTGCAGGAGTTTGGGAAGAGAAAGAGACAGTGTACACTAGGAAGTCAACCTCATAAGTGTGTGAGTACGAACTGGGGAAGACAAAAACGGGCTGGGACCAGAGACACGGAGGGAGGGGATGGAGTGCCCCTTGCAGGCAGCCGCGGTGAGTCGAGGGGAAAAGAAAAGAAAGAGAGGCTGAAACTGCTTATAGAACTGTCCCTGGAGAAGAAAAACCTCAGCTTGGAAGGAGAGTGTTTTTAGTTCTGGCTAGAGTACTGACTTTGAAATGGGTGCCCCCGGGCACTGACGGCGCCAGGAAAAACCGCTATGCTGTGTCCCGGCACCATCCTAGGTGGCAAGGAGGTGGGTCCCCAGGATGTGCTGCTGCTCCCCAGGGTTGACCCCCAGGAAACATGTTTTGGCTATTGCTGAGAGTGCTTATGAACATTGGAGTACATGTGCCTCTATGCATCAGCACTCCTGTATCCCGTGGGTAAATTCCTAGCAGTACTATTGCTGAGCCAAAGGGGAGTTCTACTGTTAATTTTTGAGGAACCTCCACACTGTTTTCCAGAGGGGCTGCACCCATTTACATTCCCACCATCAGTGTAGGAGGGTGCCAGTGTCTCCACATCCTCACCAGCATCTAGAGTCTCCTGATTTGTTCATTTTAGCCACTCTGATTGGCATGAGGTGGTATCTCAGTGTGGTTTTGATTAGAATTTCCCTGATGATGAGGGACACTGAGCATTGTTTCATGTGTCTGTTGGCCTTCTGGATGTCCTCTTTGGAGAAGTGTCTGTTCATATCTTCTGCCCATTTCTTCACTTCAGGTGTGGAGTTTGGTGAGTTCCTTATAGATTTTGGAAACTAGCCCTTTATATGATATGTCATTTGTAACTATCTTTTCCCATTCCGTCGGTTGTCTATTAGTTTTATGGATTGTTTCCTTTGCCATGCAGAAGGTTTTTATCTTTTTTTTATGTTTTTTTTTTTTAATTTCTAGGAGAGAGAGAGAGACAGCGTGAGCAGGGGAGGGTCAGAGAGAGAGGGAGTCACAGACTGAAACAGGCTCCAGGCTCTGAGCTGGCAGTCAGCACAGAGCCCGACGCGGGGCTCGAACCCACGAACCGCGAGATCATGACCCAAGCGAAAGTCGGACGCTTAACCGACTAAGCCACCCAGGCGCCCCTAGAAGGTTTTTATCTTGATGAGGTCCCAATAGTTCATTTTTGCTCTTGATTTTCTTGCCTTTAAGGATGTGTCAAGTAAGAAATTGCTGTGGTTGAGATCAAGTTTTTTACTGCTTGCTCTTCTAGGATTTTGATGGTTTCCTGTCTCACGTTCAGGTCCTTTAACCATTTTGGGTTTATTTTTGTGTATGGTGTGAGAAAATGATCTAGTTTTGTTCTTCTGTATGTTGCTGTCCAGTTTTCCCAGAACCATCTTTTAAAGAGGCTGTCCTTTTTCCATTGAATACTCTTTCCTGCTTTGTCAAAGATTAGTTGGCTGTACATTTGTGGGTCCAAATCTGAGTTCTCTATTCTATTCCATTGGTCTCTGTGTCTGTTTTTGATGACAGCTTTGTAGTAGAGGCTAAAGTCTGGGATGTGATGCCTCCCGTTTTGGTTTTCTTTTTCAGTATGACTTTGGCTATTCGGGGTCTTTTGTAGTTCCATACACATTTTAGAATAGTTTGTTCTAGTTTTTAGAAGAATGCTGGTGCAATTTTGATTGTGATTGCATTGAATGTGTAGATTGCTTTGGGTAGTAATGACATTTTAACTATATTTATTCTTCCAATCCATGAGCATGGAATATTTCTCTATTTCTTTGTGTCCTCTTCAATTTCCTTCATAAGTTTTCTATCCCCTTCATTTGGGATGGTCTGTGTTTCCACCAGTGTCTTGGATTTACTTGGAGAAGGTCTATGTAGGCATCCCATATGCCAGAAGGGAGTTTACTAGCCAAACACATTTGGGTAAACATAGTCTGTAAGAGGTCTTTTGGTCTGGGTCTTCATTTAGAGCCATCAAAGGCCTGGACTTAAGGTACCTCCATCCATTTGCCCTGTTTCCTGCAGAGGAGATCTAACTGCTAGATCGTACTGAGGCCATGCAGTGTTACTGGAGATCAGTCCTTTCCTAAATTTTGAAATCTGGATTGTTTCCAGTGGATTAAAATGGCATCCCAAAGGAGAGTCCTTGAGGACCAAAGAGAAGCTCCTAGGCTCCTCCTGGAGAGAGAGATCCATTACCATGAAGATCTCTCCCCCACTCCTGAACTGCTGAGTGGCATCTCACACACAAGATGTGTCAGAGGTTCCTAAGATGTCAAAGTAACCTGACGTATCCCTGGACAAAACTGCTATAATCACCTACCAGCTGACTAAGGGTTCTGAAGGAGGGAGGCCGGCCCTCCCTCAGCTTCCTCACTGAATTCTAGACTACAAATGGGTGCTAACATATGGACTGGGTTTGTCTTGCTGAGGAGGCCATGCTGCATCGTCCCCAGGGTGGGGTTGGGGGGCTGTGTTGCTCTGCACTTGTGGCTTGCCTTGCAGAGAAGGCCATGAAAACCCTGCCGTTTTTAACCCATGGAAAATATTGGAAAAATTTTAGAAAATTACCTAACTCTGTAATTGAGGACATTGATCAAAAACAGTAAAGGCAGAATTCCTTCATGATATAAACACCATTCCAACACATTTAGTCTTTACAGCCAACTTCCCTAGGAAACGGTGGCTGGTTGGGTTTTAATTCAGTTGGGTACTGGTTTCTGCCAGCTCCCAGTGGAGGTCTCTGCCAGAAATGGCTAGACCAGGGATGTGGAGGGGATCACGTTAAACCACTGAGAAGGAAATCTCACACAGAATCTTAAGATTGGCAGCTGTCCTGGTGAGTTAAGTGGCTGTCCCATGCCCAAAACAGACAACTTTGTATAAGGACAGGAATAAAGAGAGGGCATAAAGTTTCTCAGTCTTATTACCATTCTGGCTGGGGTAACTAACTTCCAGCCAAAAGACAGGCTTGCTTTCTCTCTGTAGAGTAGCCACAAGTGAGAGGATTGCAGCCTGAGAGATCGACATGAAAGTGTTGCAGTAAGGCCACACTTCTCAAAAGACCCTGAAATGAATGTAAAGGAAGGAAAGAATACTCATCAAGTTTGAATCCGCTTAGAGTCCAGAAGACTCATCTCCCCACACGTTGGGAGCATATAAATGATAAGGTTTTTGGGGTGGTAGTGGGATTCGCGGGTGGTAGTGGGGTTCTGGAGCCAATGGCCACAAAAGAATTCTTGACAATGTCTTTGGAGCAAAAAGGTGATTTTACTAAAGCATGGGGAGAGAACCCATGGGCAGGAAGAGCTGCCCCTTGTGTTTGCATTTTAAATTAATCTACATTTTCTAGTGAACTTTTGTGTAGGTTGTAAAGCTTGTGTATACATTTTATTTTGTATGATTTCCAATTAATTATTCCTTAACTGCTTTTAGCTAATTTGGAGGATACTGGGCTCCACTTCAGCGTCAATTTCCAAAATGTAATAGATTCACTGTGTGGACAGGAGGGGGCGCTGACTCCACGGACCAGTTAGCCCAGCATGTCCTGCACTACCACCATCACCTGCAGGGGGCGCCGGAGCGCCGCTCTCTGACGCCAGCGCGCGCAGGCGCCCTCAGCCTGCTTCTGACACTAAACAGGAGCTCTGCTCCCTCAGTACTGGCTGTGGGGGATTCCGGAGGAGGTGGGGCCTCGGCCACAGGCACAGGAACTGGTCTCCTAGGACCTGGTGCTGAGGC
>NW_027527927.1:81381-82035 GCF_008692635.1 Crocuta crocuta | reverse complement strand
TGCAATGGCTTTTTGGGGGGGGGGCGGGGGCAGGGAGCAGCGTTCACAGGGACAGGAACGGGGTCTCCTCAGGACCGGCTGTGCGGGCTTTGGGGGGATGTGGTGCTGCCCGTCTACGATGAAGTGCGTCCTGAGAACCCACTGTAAGGAATTCGGGGGCACGTGGAGCCGCATCCCCAGGGACAGGAGTACCGTCTCCTCAGGACCCCCTGTGAAGCTTCGGAGGACATTGGGCTGGTCCATGCTGACAGGATTCCTGCTTCCTCAGGACCAGGTGTGGAGGATTCAGAGGAGGTGGTGCCGCTTCCACTCAGACAAGAACCTGGCCTCCTCGGGAACCACCAGGGGAGGAGCAGGTAAGGAGAAAGCGAGGCCGGGAGAGGAGGAGCTTCCGGAGCAGAGGGGAGAGGGGAGGGTCTGTGTTCAGGGGACCTGGTGGGGGAAGGACCTGGCGCAGCTTCGTACACGGTGACTCGGGGTCCCGTGTGGGGCTGTGCGCTGCCCTCGGGTCTTCCCTCTTCAGGCTATGGAGCCACGGGGCCCAGGTCGGTGTTTCTGCTCCGCGCGACTTGGTTCCCGCCACGTCCTCACGCGGTTTGTGATCCCGGAGCAGGTGTCCGGGCGGTGCTCAGGCTCCAGCCGCTGTGGCCACTC